>NC_067475.1:16407403-16674903 GCF_947179515.1 Apodemus sylvaticus
CAGCTATGAGCAGAGTAAACCCTCTGGTTGATGAGAATTCATCTCTCCCTCTTGGGTGATTTAGGACTCGTCCCCCAAAGCAGCGCAGGTCTGAGCCCCAGTCCCAGTGCCTTGTGGGGGAGGCCAGCTCCTTCCCTTTCTATCTGCACACTACTTTCCCCTTAGTAAAGAAAATCTTCTTCCTGGTTTAGACTCAAAAACTATGCCTGTGGCTATACAAGAAATATTTATTTAAAGTAAACTTATCAGCAGGAGTCGTTGTATAGTAATTATTCAAACTAATAATAGTCTTCATCTCAATAGATAGTAATTACATAGTTGGAAGTAGGCCAGGGCATTTAGGAGTCCTCCTACTCCTTCAGATACTGGAAATGAGTTCTTTTGTGTTTGAGATATCAGAGTGTAGAGTTGAACTTACTGAGAATGGAGGCCAGCATTCTTGCAATGGTGCTGTCTTGGCTTTTCCCTTTACTGTTGGTTCAGGTCTGATTCAACAAGCACATAAATCATGTCCCCCACCTGCGCGGCCTATGTTTTCCCTAAAGGTACATTGTGATTACTTGCTGGCCGGCTCTGCTCGAGTTATAAAACCTGACAGAAGTCACAGTTTAGAATCTGCTCCAGGCTAGCCATAAAAGTGTTATTTTCATGTACTGTATCTAACTACTCCTTCTGAACCATTCTTCTTGATAGCTTGCTTCAATCAGAGTGTCAACACTCTGAATTCTCTCTTCTGTCTTTGCCAGTGTCCAGTGCTTTCAGCCTCCTAAAAATCATTTGCTGCTGTTGGGTTTTATTGCCCTTCACCTGAGCCACTGGTTGGCTCAGCCGTTCCTGTGGACCGCATCCCCCTCGTAGAACACCAGAAGAAAAGAAACAGAGCACGCAGTGCAGGAGTGAGGAGTCCGAAAATGACAGAGGCAGAAACTGACTGGACAGCTTAGCGGAGGGAAGGTGGGTGGACACAGGGAGACAGTTCAGAGAGGATCAGCATTAACCAGGGCTGAGAGGGAACGTGAGTAGCTCAATGATACTTTCAAAGGGAAGCCTTCAGACCGCCATTGAGGTTGTTCTGTGGAGAACAGCTTTGAAGAAGGGTGTGTGAAAGTTGTGGCCCTAAATGGTACTCCTGCTTGTCCCAGGTGCTTTCCAGAGGAGAGAGAGTGAGCACTGCTTAGCCCTGCAGACACTTCCTTTACTCACTTCCTCCTGAGGCTTAGCCACAGCCCCTTTTCTGTGGCAGATTTTCTTTCTTTCTCTTTGCTTCTGGTGGCAGGGACAGCTGTCTTTTTGATCCGGGCTCTCCTCAGGTGTGCTACTTCACTTTAGGCCTAAAACAACAGTACTGACTGATGGTAACTAAAGCTCCCAAGTTAGAAGGCAGAATAAATTGCCCTCTTGGAAAGTGACTGAGTTATCTGCTGAGGACTAGAAAGCTGGCCAGAACACTCTGTATAGAAAAGAGACCCTGTGTGTCTGGAATTGCTCAGCAGTGACAGTCTGGGGATTTAAAAGCGGTGATAATCCACCTGAAATGGCCTCAACTCTAATGTCAAATTTAGGGAAAGCTTAGAGTCCTATGCAGACTCTTGGTCCCTTGGTTTGAATCCTCAGTGCTTAGCAGCTGGACATGACTGCAAACAGTGAAATAAGCCATCTCCCCATGAGCGCTGAAGTGTCTATGGGGCTGTGTGGCGTGATCATAGAAGATTGGAAGCCGAGTTGTAACGGAAGGGATGATTACGTTCATAAGGAATCAAGAATACAGCCATAGTGCTTTGAGATTGTAGCGGGAGAAAATTATTTACTTGAATGCTAGGAGTCAACTGTAGGTGTCCCACATGGTAGGCAAGCAGTCTGTGGTACTTTGAATAGGTGTGCCCCTCCCTCGCGCCCCCAGACTCACATAGGGAGTAGCACCACTAGGAGATGTGACCTTGTTGGTGTATGTGTGTTCTTGTTGGAGGAAGTGTGTCTCTGGGGGTGAGCTTTGAGGTCTCCTATGCGCAAGCTCTGCACAGTGTGGCACACAGTCTCCTGCTGCTGCCTTTCTCTTCAAGAGAGAGACCTCTCGGCTCCTTCTCCACATCTGCCTCAGCTCCTCTCGTGTCTGCGGGAATGTTGCTGAGCTTCCCGCCATGATGATACTGGACGAAATCTCTGAAGCTGTAAGCCAGCCCTAATGAAATGTTTGCCTCTATAGGAGTTGTTTCTTCACAGCAATCAAACCCTATCTAAGACACACTCTTGACTGATTTATACTCCCAGTCCAGTGCTGAATCTTGGATTGCTGAGGAATTACCATAGTAGTGAGCAAAATCTGAAAATTTCAATACCCAAATTGCATTGGTGCTCTTTTGATTTTGTAGTATCAGGGATTAACCCAGGGTTTTACACATGCTAGAAAGAGGTCTGTTGCTAAGCTACATTCTTAGTCCTAAAGAAATGATGTCTGTTCTTTATTTTTCTTCAAGTCCTTCTTGTTTGTTTTTCTGTTGAAGTTGTACTGTGGTAAGTGGAGAGGCTGGGGATGGTGTTGCCGAGTTGATGGGACAGTTGCCTAGTGTCTGCAAGACTGTGGGTCCAGTATCCCTCCCTAAACACACACACACACACACACACACACACACACACACAATTAGCTAGGTACATAGGCAGATGATTAATGGTTTTCAGTGTCTTTATAAAAGTAAAGGCTACAGGATTCCCTTGATCTCTTCCACCTCTAAAATTCTGATTCTGCTATTAACTTCAAGATTGCTTATAGCATAATATTCTGCCTTTCTATTCTTTGCCTCCAAGAAATTCTTCCTCAGTCCAGCAGGAAGTACTTTAATTCGTGAACTATTCTTGAAATGCTTGCATCTCGTGTGCTTCAGGTATCGCTAGCAAGGTGGGAGCTGCAAAAAGAAAGTGGCCGTAGCCAGGGTTCCCTGCCTCAGCCCGTGTCTTTGGCTTATGTACTGTTAGGTTATCGAAAAACCCGCTGGATTTCCGTGTAGTCTTCTGAAACAGCTGAGAATAATGGTGCGTAAGAGTTTTTGTAGCCTCAGACCTTTGCTCTAAGTTCCACAAAAGAAGCCTCACATTAGTGATGTTAGGAACTGACTTCTAAGCCACCCCTTCTGAAATAAAGGTCTTTACTGTGGCTCTGGGTTGAGTAACACCACTTCCTGAAGGCTCCTTGGAAACGCAGAATTCCAGGCATTAACTGCTTCAGACACGCTGTGTAGGAATCTGCCTCCACAGGAATTCTAGGTGGTTTGGTTCCTTTGCAGTTTGAAGTTTGAGAGCCCACAGCAATCTAACCCAGACTCCCGGCTTCCCTGCTGTTACAGGACACAGGGGGGATGTGCCAGCCATCCTCAGGATGTGTCAGGTCCATGTGGAAGGTTTGGGAAGCGCACATGCCTGCAGGGTGCGGCTGACTCCTTCTCTGTGACTCGTGCCACACCCACTCCCTTTCCTTTGCTCTGTCCTCTCTGACATTTGTCTTCTGCCACATTTCCTTAGAATTTAATCTCGCACCTTGTTCATGCCCTCCCCTCCCAACCACCCCATCCACACCAGGCCTCAGCTTTTGGAAAGGAAAGCTGAGTTTGTGAGTAGGCCTCCAGCTCTGGGAACCAGCACCGCCCCACGTGTGCATGGATGTGCTGCTGCATATATGTCTACAAGCCACGGGCATGGCTGGTGACGGAGACCGGAAGAGGGCGTCAGATGCCCTGGAACTGGAAGTACAGTTGGTTGTGAGCCGCCACGTAGGTGCTGACAACCCAACCAGATGCCTCTGAAAGAGCAACCACTGAGCCATCTCTCCAGCTGCTCTTCATTTTGGTAGAAATACTGTGATTGGTTTTCATGGGACCCAATGTGATTAACAACAAGAAGTTCATTTCATGTCATCATGCAGTTTATGCTTCACTCTCTATAGTTTTTCCCTGCCTAGTGACTAATTGAAGGAATTAACAGGAACGGACACAGGAAGCCCATACACACACTTGCATGTGTTTGGCTCATAGTGTTCCTGTTAATTATGTGTCCCCTAAACCTAAACTGTCCCAGAACTGTTTTTCCCCAGCAGCTAATGCGTGACTGCATCTGTCCCATCCCTAACCCACAGCAGGCCTTCTGTTCTGTCGGAAGCAGCTGTCATGACTGCAGCCTGAGGTCGGAGCTGTAGAGTAGGCCATGTGACTGAATGTCGGTGAAGGCTTCGGTGGAAGTCGAGTCTGACGTCCGGGGCCGATGCTGCAGCTTGCCTTCCTGCAGTGTAGAGCAGTGGGCTTGCCGGCCCTGTCTGCATCTCGGCTCCAGAAGAGAGTTCTGACCAGCTGCTGTTTATTGTGCAGTTTTGATTTCCCAGGAGAAATCGTATAGCTGCTGGCACACAAGCTCTTTACATTAACTACTTGTTTTCTTAAATTCTCTTTCAATTCTTTAAAAATAATTAATGTACACTTACAGAATTTTCAAGTTAGCTTTTTGTATTTTTCCAATTCCAGTAACTGACACGTACTTCTGAGCTGGAGGGCTGCCTCCGCAGCTGAGGCTTGCCACTGCTCTCCTAGGGCCTCAGTTCCCTTCCCCGCACCCACGTGAGGCGGCTCCTGACAGAGCGAACCTGCGCACACCTGCAGCCACACACATTGCACAAATCCACTCATTAAATTTAAAGAAAATTTTAGAGATTTGGCTATTTTAAATGTTTTTATTTGAACACGCTTATATATCCACTTTTTAAGATCTTGCAATCATCATCTTTAATCATTTTGTTAATCATATTTTGATTTGTTGAGGCATAAATGAAAGATTGTCTTTGTTAAGAATTGCTTTTTCAATGCTGTGTCAGAGAAGAAAACCTGTAATATATAGAATGAGCTGGTGTGGTAGGACTCTGTAAGCCCAGGCCTTGGGAGGCAGCGGGCCTTGGGTGGCGGTGGCAGCAGTGGTGGAGGCAGCGGCAGTGGCAGAAGCAGCAGCAGCAGCAGCAGCAGGAGGACACAGAATGGATGTCACCCTCGATGTGCTGAGCATGGGGCTGGCCAGGGGTGTGAATCCCTGTTTGTAAAATACATGTATTTATACACACAGAGAATGAATTCCTTAGATTGGAATGTTGCTTGCTTTTTCAGTGTGTATTGTTGATAGAGGGTGTATTTTTTCTGTGTGCTGGCTATTTTCATGCCAACTTGGCATAAGGTTGGCTCATCTGGGAAGAAATCTTAATCCAGAAAATACCTCCATAGGATTCCCTGCAGGGAAGTCTGTTGGCCATTTTCTTGACAGATGTCTGTCTATGGACCCACCCACTGCGGGCAGCACCACCTTGGGCAGGTGGGCCAGGACTGTGTAAGAAAACAAACTGAGCACATCAGGAGGAACAAGCAGGAAGCCACGTTCTTCCTGCCTCTGCATCAGCCCTGCCTTGTTGTGTCCTCACAGGAACTTCTCTTGATGATGGCCTGTCAGTGAAATAAACCCTTTCTCGTGTTTGCTTGGTCATGGTGTTTCTCACAGCACTGGAAAGCCTGATGAAGACAGCCGGGTCCTCTAGAGGAGCAGAGCAGAAGAAATGAAGGCACACGCTTTACATTCTGTTATGTATATGCGTTATAGTTGAGCGGAGGAGATCAGGAGAGCAGTGGTTAAGAATACTTGTTCATCAGAGAGCCTGGTTTGGTTCCCAGCATCCACCGGGGGCATATCACCCCTGTCTCCAGCGCCATACCTTATGGCCCCTGTACAAATATGTATAGAAACATGCAGATACATGCACACACGCCCATATAAATAACCTTATGAAAGAGAGTGAGTGTTAGAATGCTCGCACAGTGCTGTCTGGGTAGTCCAACGATGGCTGCCTTCACACTGGCGCCACAGTGCGCCGACAACTCCACAGTCCACGAGGCTTGGCTCCTGGCTCTGTGGGACTGGAGGCTTCCTGGACAGCTGCCCACCTTCAGTTCATGTTTGAAGCCCAAAGGACCCAGGTTCTAATGGAGCAGCAGCAGCAGCTGCTGCAGTACAGACAGCTTCAGTAAATGAGTTCTTCAGCAAGGTGCAAAGGTAGGGGGCACATTCAGCCTTTCCCCAGGCCTCCTTCCTCCTGCCTGAAGATGCCACCTGCAGGTCGCCCCACTGCAAAGAAGCCCATCAAGAAATCCCTAAGGCTGTGTGACTTATTGATTCTAGTGTGGTGAAGTCGGCGGTGATGATTTGCCCTCATGGGGTGAAGTACAGCCCCACATCCCCCACCACCCTGTGTAGATACCCTGCACTCTGCACGGGTGTGGTAGAGGCACACTGACTGGTCTCGCTTCAGCTCCATACATGCCGGGCCCGGGGCCTGTCCCAGCCGGAGGGTTTTGCTGCTGACCAGATCTGCTTCTGATCTGACATTGCACTGAGGTAATGAGAATGTCCTCCTTTTTTAGGTGCGCTTCGTGAAGAATATAACCACCTGGAACGAGATGAAACCAGGTTTCTATCACGGACACATTTCGTACTTGGATTTTACAAAGTAAGTAGCATCCAAAAAACGATGTACTGACAAGTGCTGTGTTTGTCATCAGCCTAGACGCTCCTTAGAAGCGTTAGGTCTACACCGACAGGCCACTTTTAGACGGGTGATTTAAATATCCTCCCAGTGCTTTACTGCCCTCTAGTGTTCATAAAACGGCATGTCTCGAGCTAATTACAGCAGTCCCCATTCTGTTAAGTTAGGGCTCTTGTGGCAGTTTCTCACCTGTCTGGAGGCCAGCTGACTACTCCATGAGTCAGACTGGCTCCCCAGGTCACTGACTGAGAGAAGACGAAACTCTCCCTCAGTCTCTGGTACCCTGATAAGCTTTTCCTTGAACCACTGTGTTTCGGCTTTGAAATTATTGACATATAAGGAGAGTCTTTTTAAAAACTAAGAATTTTCTTTTATGTTTGAACATGATTGTGTTAAGTCACGGTAATTTTGTCTTAATTCTCTTAAAGAAAAGTTCAAAAGACCACAGAGTACAAACACTGCCCCAGCATTCTGTGCCCCGCCCCACCCCCGGGAGCCCTTTCGCATCTCTAAGAAGTAATCGGAAAATTGGTTAAAAGAACTAGTGTAAACATCAGACCCGTTTGAACATTCTCCGTGGAACACATGGAGTCATTACAATAAATCCTCACAGCCGAATGCTCTGCTAATACTGTCAGCTCCCGAGACAACAGAACAGGGTTGTCGATGGTGGGCATGCGCAGCTCAGCTCTGCCCTAGCCGCCGGTCAGCTGTAAGTGAAGCTCTGCCTGTCTCAGTCTCACTTCTTAGGTTGCAAAAGGGAAAGAACAGAATGGCGTGCAGTGGGGCCAGGCAGTGGGAAATGCTAGCTTCTCTGGAAATCATATAATTAAAGAATTGCCCAAATATTACACACATAAAGTGATATATCCTGATTTCCCGTGTAATCCCTCAGATCTTCCAGTAACATTGTAACTTTCAAGTTAAATGTACACTTTTCTATAAATAATTTATACTACAATATTGAAAGCATTTTATAGCAGCTTTAAAATAAACTAAAATTTCTCTGTGCAGAGGCCCTGAAGCAGTTTCATAAACTTCATTCATATGCATATGTTCCTGAGGGAGGGCGGCGTTATCCTTCACTGAGTGTTTGTTACCTTTCACCTAAATGATTTGGGGCTTTCTCTCTCTCTGCACGGCCCAGTTTCTAATATTGTAGGTTTTCATTATTAAAATTATATATCGAGTGCTTTTGCTTTGGGCACAGTCTTATACGTAGAACAAAGCTCTGGTGTTTACTGAGGTACTTGGACTTGAAACGATAAAGCGTTTTAAAAGAATAATCTTATTAAACACTGACAGCAACGCTGGGTTTGAATATTTTCATAGTTGCTCTTGTTACTGGAAATAATATATTGTAAGAATTTTAATAGAATGACAGTTTTAAATAAATAGCTGCATGGAATCAATTAGAGGAAATTGCTTAATGTGTTCTAATGTATATAGTCAAGAAATGTAGATATGACCATTCCTTAGCTTGATAGCCATTAACTCCGTGATTGAGGAAGGAACAGAGAAATGTCATTTACCAATTTTAAAGTACTTTATTCTTCAAAACATGTTGAGCTGAGTCTGGTGGCGTATACCTGTAAGTTTAGTTACCAAGGAGAATGGTACAGGAGACAACCTAGCAAGATCCCACCTGACATTTAAAATGGGGGCTTAGGAAGACAGCTCCGTGAGTGAAACTGCTTGTGTGCCGATTGTGAGGATCTGGATTTGAACCCCCAGAACCCGTGTGGAAACCAGGTACATAGCTCAGGCATCTCCATATGGTCCCAGCACCTGCTCATGTGGAGATGTGGGACAGCAGCAGCAAGGTCCCAGAGCTCAGCAGCCGGCGAGCCTGCCTCAGAGGAGCAGGAACGGAAGGGCCGACGGGAAAGTTTGTCCTCTGACTACTGTGCACCGTGACACGTGTGCTCCTATGTTCACACGCACAGCACAGGTAAATGACTTAGTGTGTAAACATGTTTCCAGAGCTATGACTCTGTAGTAGAATAGTCACCTAGTTAGGATAGAAGCCCTGGGTTTACTCAGTCCCTGTTACTACCACACACACAAAAGTGCTAGGTGGGTGGTTAAGAGCTCTGTCTGCTCCTCCAGAGGATGTGGGTTCGGCTCCCAGCATCCCTTGTGGCTCACAGCCATTAGTAGCTCAAGCCCCAAGGATTCGATGCGCAGACATGGTACACAGACATTCATTCAGGCAAAACACCTTACACATAAAATTAATAAGGTCTCCAAAAAGGGCAGAGAGGGAAAGACAAGCTCCTGTGTTCTGGGCAGGAGTGTCCTCCGCTTGGTGGACTTCCTTAGGATACTTGCTGTCAGAAAAAGTGGTAAATTCCTGGGGGCAAAGGTGTTTCATTTTCAATTTACTAGACAGATAATAATAATTGCGACCTAGTTTTCTGGAGACCCAGGAAAGAACGTGGGAAAGAACAAGTGAGAGACCCCTGTCTGCACTTCTAGGCTGGCTGTTTCAGACGTCTCGAGCAAGTCCTGCCTTTGTATTTTTCTACACTATTAGCATAGAAGAGAAACGTCTTTTTACCTAGGAGCTTTGACTCTGGTTCTATCTTGCACCCTTTGTTTTAGCCCCTTGTGATTTTCTGAAGCGTTTTCCCTGATTCTGCTCTACCCATAAGAGCTCAGTTGTTCTCTGCTTTCTTCCTAGTGATGAGCAGTTTTCAGAGAGTCAGAGTATGACAAATTATTACCATTGACTTCAACACTTTCCATTTTAAAATATATAGGTTGGATATTTTCAAGATGCCAGGATTATTATCAAATTGAATAAGCTGTAGTTCTTGACTAAGGGGTTCATGGAGACCCCCTTTCTTTCTAAGGTGAAGAGATTGTGCTTTACTGAAAATTGAAAATATTTATAACTGTCCTGTATAAATGTACGTTGTTCATGTATCAGTAGCATATTGAATAGGAGTCATCCTTACAGATCAACTGTCCTTGATACCACAGCATTATCAGTGAGACCAGCAGATGTCAACAGGCCACTCGTGTGTAACTAAGGCAAGGCAGTGCCACTAGTATGAGCCACTTATGGCCAAGAGTCCACATACATATGCATAGCACGAGATGTGACTTAGGACTGCTCCTAGCCAGACTTAGGCCGACTTAATGGCCGGTAAGAAGGCCCAGGGGTAAAGGCCGGGAGCCTGAGTTTGATCCCCACGACCCACGTGACAGGAGAGAAGCTTTTCCTGCTGGCTGTTCTCCGCCCTCACACATGCACAGGCACACACGCCCTCACACATGCACAGGCACACACGCCCTCACACATGCACAGGCACACACAGCACACGGGAATAATGTCTCTAAAGATTGGTGCTTGATCTAAAACATCATAGAAGTCTCACCTTTGCCCAAGGCTGTGGCCCTCTTCCGGCTTCATGGTCTCTCAGACATCAGCCAGTAGACCAGGCCCCTTACAGATGGCCCTCGGGACCCTGGCCACTCCATCCGGGCCGTGCACTTGTAGGTGTAAGGGGAGAATCCCAGCATTGCTCTTTTGTGCAGCACATAGCTGACATGCATAGATAGAGATGTAAGTGTGCTAGAGCAGTCACCTGCACACCCGCCGGTGCACGCCTCTTTCCACGGGGACCATTCTCGCCGGTCAGTAGTTTACTCTCCTTGAACAGGAGTACATTTCTGCCCTTCCTGGCCAGGACTGACAGAAGAGTCTCCAGCCATGGAGGTTGCTTTTCTCCCCATATAAGCTATGTGGTCAGCAGAGGTCAACCAGTCAACTCTGTTAGCTGTGCTGTGTGTCCCAGATGCCATTGTTACTGTGTCCGTGTTCTGTTCTAAGCCCTTGCCCCCAGCCCTTTACGCCTTTATAACCCTTCTGCAATGACAAGTAATAGTCCAGTCCTGTTCTCAGAATGCGCACACAGCTTATCGCATTAAAGTCTTGCTTCATGCATAATAAATGCCACCCGGTGTGTTCACAGACAGCTGTTGATCGGTTAGGAGAGGTTTGTAACGTGCTGTCCCGTCTGCTGCCCCTCGGGTCCACACGTCCAAGGCCAGGGAGACAGTGAAGAGTGCCAGCCTTCCGGAGTGAGGCCTGGCTCACAGCTCATGGCGCAGAGGAGCTTTCCAGAGAGCCGTCTGAGCGATGCCGCCCGCCGCACCCTGTGCCTTCCCTCCTCGCTGCTTCTCCACCGTGACTGTCTCTTTAAGCTGAAGTGGTTCCTGTGTATTGCCAGTGCCTCTCTGCTGGGAGCTCTCTCACAAGACACTGTGAGAGCCCACAGTCCGTCCACCCCAGCTAACTAATACCTAGCCCTGTGTGCTTGCCGGGAGCTGCACTTGTGCTAGAGTCCCAGCCAGAAGTACAGCAGGCACAGCCTGTTCATAGCCTGTAGACCCATAGACTGCGCCTTAGGTCGTCGTGCTCGCTACGTGACTACAGCGTTCCTGTTTCCTCTCTAGTTGTTGCTGGTTTCTGGACACTCAGAAGACACCGTGCAGCGGGGGCAAGCATTAGCAAGACAAGCTCAGAGCTGATTTTACCTGAGCCTAATAGCTCACAGGTACCACAGGTGTGTGATAGCAAGGCGGTCATGGGGTCACAAGAGTGTGTCACAAACCCTCTTCATTCTGAAACAGTAGCCACCCACCTCTGAAGAGATGAATCATTGCACGCCTCGACTGGAATCCTCCAGTGACCGACTGCACACATGACTCACAAAAATGAATACTTAGAGCGGAGTGCAGGCCACGTGTCCGCACTCCCAGGGCTCCCAACCTCCCTGATGCTGCAGCCACAGTCCTCCTTCTCCAAGCAGCTGGTACCAGAAACCTCAAGACCACCTCCTTGAAGGTTCCTTCTTCCCAGAATGCTTTTCCCCACCACATATCTACATGTGTCCCTTTGGTGTGTAACATCAGTGATGACTTGGTGGAAAACAGCTCTGAGCTGTGTTCTCTGCCCTGGTCCTGGCGCTCTCCTCTCGTCTCCCTGACGTGCTGCTGCAACTGCTTAACCCTCGGAACTCCCTAACAAGCACTGTCTCTGCCACCAAGAAAATAAATGTTAGCTCCCGAAAAGCCAGGGGTGAGGCTGTAGGAGGAAAAGGCCAACCAAGAGCAGCGTTGTAGACACTGCGAGCAGAGTCTTATAGGATGTGGCAGGAAGGCAGGCCTGACTGTGACTGACAGCTTCTGCCTAGAATAGAATTAAAGAAAGCAATAAATAAGGTGGCATCTAAGATGTAAGAACAACGACCTGTGTAAGATGACTGAGGAGTTGGGGCGGGGTTGGCACCATTGTTATTTTTCTGGTGCTAGGGGTGCAGTCTAGGGCCTGGACATGCTAGTCAAGCCACACCCAAATCCCAGACGCTTAGGGTTGATTTCAGCTATCAACGAGGTTTATTTCACGTTTCTGAAGAGCAGGTGACCAACACATGGTATTTTAGGAAAACTGTTGAGATTTACCAGGTGAGTAGACAGGGAGACCCTGGACACTAGCACATGGCTGTCTTCCGCGGGCACTGCAGAGGTCAGGTCCCTTTTCCTTGGGATCTGATAGAAGTTTGTTCACTTCTCTGCACTGTTGTGCGCTGGGCAGGTTGGGAAGGACTGATGCCTGGCATGGAGTCCTAGACTGCATGTCTCATAGGCTGCTTGGTTCCAGGTGGATTCCAGATGCAGTGTTGGTGTTGCTATTTCAGCTGATGAGCATTGGTTATGCCCCTGCGAGGCTCGTGGGATAGTGCTCGCAGAGAGAACGCAGCCTCCCTAAGGAAGCTGGGCAGGTGCCCTCATAACCCGGATATATATAGTACGTGCAGCTTCAGGCCTGGGACAGCAGTCAGTTTCCACAGATTACATGGTAGGAGGACTCTGGTAGGCCTAGTCAAGTCAGGCCCACCAAATGGGACCCCGTAGGATGGCGCTCATGATTTCTAAAGGCTGCATGGGGTTTGAGCTGTTGATAGTATACGCACAGCGATGGGTGGGGCATGTCCGAGGGCCACTTAGGGCTCATGAATGAGAAACTGGTGCTAGGCTCCCTGGGCTCCGGTCTTGAGCCTCCCTGCCATCTGTTATACAAAGGCTGTGTGGCTGATTAAAGTCCTCAATAAATCGAGGCATAAATATGCCACTGAGGCAATAGTGGGACTGAACAAGGCCTGCCAGGTCTACACACACCTCCAGGGTCTCTATGAGGCCCAGTCCCCCAGGACAGAATGCCTCCTTACTCCTTGAAGGTTTAGGTAGGCAGTCTCTATTGTTTCTTGAATTATTTTTATTTGCTTTGTTGTATCCTAAATATGAAATATTTCCCAGTCTTCACATACTCAATGTTATTTTAGTTAATTTATTACTTCTGTATACCACCAATACTTTAGATTTTTGTATATAATTTCAGAGCATGCCTGAACTAATGAAATGCTGACCTCACCACTGAAATTCTGCTGTTTCAGATTCGGTGTGAAGAAGAAACCGATTTATATTAATGTCATTAGGGACCCTATCGAGAGGCTAGTTTCCTACTATTACTTTCTGAGGTTTGGAGATGATTACAGACCAGGACTGAGGAGACGGAAACAAGGAGACAAAAAGGTAACATGCTGGCTGCTGGTCATGAGGGTGGGCGCTCGTAGACTAACATGGGCGTGGCGGCAGGAGCTCAGGACTGCGGGAGCAGCAGGGAAGAGGGACACACATAATCCACGCTTGTCATCTTACAGACCTGCTGTGTAACTACTGTCCTCAGTGCTGGGTCAAAGGATGGCATGACAAAAGTAGTTTAAGGACTGGAGGGATTGTTTCAGTTACAGTTGAACCCATCCGTGGGGCGGGCGGGCGGGGTGGACAGGAGGGGAGGAGGCCGGGCCGTGAGAGCTGAGCCCTGCTTGCTTCTTCCCCTTCTATTCAGTCCAGGGCACATGTGCCACACACACACACACACACACACACACGCACACGCACACAAGCACGGGCACTACGCGGTGCTGCTACACACGTTCAGTTATGTTTCCCTGGAGAAGCCCTCACAAACAAAGCTAAAACTTCATCTACAAGCTGACGATTAAGTTGATAGTCAATATTGATGATTACACCTCCAACAGTTTTCTAGGAGGTCATTATCTGTCAGTGAGTCTGTCTTTATATATTTTGGTTCTTAGTCTTATAATGGCAGTCTACGTTTACTTGTAATCATGAGTTTATGAAAATTGTTTTGCTAAAGCAGCTTCAGGCAGGTGAGAGTAAGGGATGCAAGTATCTCGGGCTCAGACTTGGGGTGCTGCATCATTTCTTCCTGCGTGCCGCCAGTCAAGGTCTCAGAACACGGTGGTTTGCTCTCTTTTAATGGAACAGCTTCATAGCTTTCTTTGCTCAAACATTCTCCAGGGTAGGGCCAGAGAGGTGGCTTAGCCACTGAAGATGCTTGATGACCTGAGTCCATTTTCCAGTACCCACACGGTGGAAGGACTGGCCTGGCCTCTTGCTGTGGCCCATATGCACAGACAGACAGACAGACAGACACACACACACACATTCACACACACACTCACACACACACTAAATGTAAATGTATCTACTTACCTATGGCTTAGGAGACACAATTGAACATGATCTTACACCCACTTGTCTGTCACACAGGTCCCCGCTGTGCTCAGCCAGTGTCCCCCCTTGGAACCCTGTGAAACCCCGTTGCTTAGATTTAAGGTTGAATGTTGACATTACCTGTGCCGGGGTCTCCCAAGCCGAGGCTCTTCCTTCCATTCCGATGTCCACTTAAAGCATTTACTTTATGGCGAGCTCCGTGAACCATGTATTCCATTGTCTTTGAAACCCTGGAGTTCATCACAGAGCCTAGTTCACCGATGAATGACCAAGCAGCCAGATGTGTGCAGTGTGTGCATGTTAAAGTGCTGCAGAGTTGTGCTGGGTACTTTGCACGGCGTGGCAACCAGTGTACAGCATTCTCTAAGTTAAGTGTTAACTCTCAGTTACATGAAAGTGAAGGCCCAGGACTGGGGAGACGGCTCAGGGCTCAGGGACACCCCTGCCCCGGGAGGCCCCGCGAGGCCCCGCTTGGATCGCAAAGCTTATGCTTCACAGGTCACAACTGTGTGTGATGCCAACTCCAGGGTTTGATGTCTGCTTGTGGTCGGCAAGCATGCGCATGTGTGTGCAGTATGCCTGTTGTGGGTGGGTGAGAACACATGCGTGTGCAAATACATGCATACATGCGCACATGTATGAATAGTAAAGAAAGTTGAAGACTCCAGAGAACTTTTGTTTATGTAGCCTGCTGTTAGTATTTACCAGTATGAGTAAATTCATATTTACATAGATAATTTTAGCTTGTTTTATTTTCCCCATTTATTTTATATTATTTTATTGTTTTGAGACGGCCGTGTGTGCCACAGAGCACATGACAGAGGACGACTTGTTGGACTGGTTTCAGGGATTGGACTTGGGCCCTCAGTCTTGGGGCAGGCACCTTTACCTGCCAAGCCACCTCACTAGCCAGAGGGCTTCTTCAGTGGTCCATTTCAGGATATTCCCCATGGTAACGCGTATTGTCTGGTGTGGAGAAACCTCTTCCTACAAAAGTGAGGAGTGTGCACTTTTTTTGTTAAGTACATAAAGAAAGAAAATCCAGCTGTATGCAGGTATGCAGTTGGAAAAGAGAGTTTTAATAGCCTTTCCCCCAAATTAAGGCTACTTTTCAAAACTACAGTGAATTTGATAAATGGAAGGTCGGCATGTAGAACATGAAGCCACAGTGAACTTTTGCACATTAAAATGTATTACTGCATTTGATGTTGTACTTGGATTTGGTCTTTCAGGCAGCTTTCAAACACCCTTCATTGTTCATACAATGTTACACAGAGCTCCCAAGGATTAATGCATTTGGTTATACAATATCAAAAATTTGCATTCATTAATCCCACTACAGACATTCCCAGCAGCAGCTGTGAGGAGTTGCATTTTGGAAGCTTGTTCTTGCCACCATAAGTCTGCAGCTGACCAGCTCTACAGCTGTTGCTGATAACGCCTGTGTAGAGTGCTTAGCAGCAAATCTGTTCCTGACGGATGGTCCTTGTCCTGTAGATGTAGGCTGCTTTAAGGAGTGTGGCCTCTGCTTAGTAGCATCTTCTCCATCTCATGCTCAACATGTCTCCAAGCATGGCCAGTGTCATCTAAGAACAGTCAAAGCTACCAGAGACCAGCACAGCTCAAGGCGAGGACTGTGTGTACTGATAGACGGTCTTGGCTGTTTCCTTTCAAATGACACAATTGGCTCCTCTTAAGAAAGCATCACCAAACACCACCCAAGCTGGAGTCCCATCGATTCCCACTTGTTTTTAGCAACTTCACGTGGCTTCCAAACATCCGGCACTGCTGATTCTCTCCGTTCATAATTTCAGCTCTGCGTCGCCCTCTTAGGCTCCTGTAACCTCAGGCTTTTCCAGCTACACCCAAATTCCTGAAATAACAACCCTGAGACTTATTATTTATGAATGATTGCCTAGGCCACAAGCTTGGGCGTGTTCCTAGCTAGCTCGTAACTTAATTAACCTGCTTATTCTATTCAAGGATAGGTTCTGTCACGTGACTGGTTGCCTTGCCTCAGGTTCAAGTGGCCATCTCCATCTTCGAGATGAATTTCTTCCCACAGCTGACTATCCCAGAATCCTCTCTCCCTGCCAGAATTCCCACCTCCTATTTCCTGTCTAAGCTAATAGGTCAACAGCTTCCTTCTAATTGATGGGTGATGTTTCCATACAGTACACAAGAGATTCTCTCCACATTTCTCCCTTTTAGTCCAATAAACCATATATAATAATAACAGTTATGAAAACTATCAGGTAAGATTGCATTCATGATGTCTAGTCCATGTACATTTGGCAACCTTAAACAAAGTATTCTACTATCTGTCCTATCTTTTTGAGTTCAGAGTTCTGTACTTTCAGCTTCTATCAAAACTTGCATTATCAACCTAAAACATCTTCCTAGATTTAAAAACACTTTCTTAAATCCTAAACAACTTAGTGGTAAAACTATAACCATCTAGTCTTCTACTCCGTCAGAGAACTGAGAAGGGATAAATACTACCTGACTATTCAGGAAGTGTAAGCAAGCAGTTTCCAGAACTCTAGGAATGGCGGAGGAAGCTGGCTTCCCGGACAGTCCCCCAATGTCTCTGTGGTGCTGGAGCATCATCTGCAGCCTCTGGCCCAGAATGTCTGCCGGGCTTTTTAATGAAGCAGGAAATATGAAGGACTGCCTCCCCTGTCTCAGCAAAGCTCAGCAGTCAGCCTCCTGCCTCTTGTCTGACCAGTTTGGGCTGCATACTGTCAGCTGTTGGCATGATGTTATATGTACAGTATAAAGACTG
Organism: Apodemus sylvaticus; assembly: GCF_947179515.1. NCBI lineage: Eukaryota > Metazoa > Chordata > Mammalia > Rodentia > Muridae > Apodemus > Apodemus sylvaticus. Next base: position 16,424,359 of record NC_067475.1, read on the forward strand.
CTGATTTCTCTGCCCCCATATCTGTTTGCAGTCCATACCTGGCCTTGTAATGCTTATTCTAAGAATCTCCTGCCTCAGGGTTGTGTAAACAGTGCTACCCATTTATTCTCTGATTTCTCAACTTAAAGCTGATCAGCCAATTACTGAGCAGGGGAGAGAACAGGACTGGACTTCTGATTCCAGCAAGGGGATGGGGAGAGAGAAAAGAAGAGAGGATTCACACATGGAGAGGGTCTGGGAGACACTATGAGAACAGCAGGGAGCCGGATCAATACTAGAATGCAAGTATCTCAGGGACTTTAGGCTGGGAGGTAGCCAGATTAATTTAGAGGATTAAAATAGATTAATAACACTGCTCAGTTATTGTGCTTGGAAGCTTTATTAAATAAATCTAGAAGTTTCTTCCATACTTATTTGGGAGCTAGTGGGATAAAGGGAAGATTATTACATATAAAATTGCTCTTAACAGTCAACCGTGGGAGCAAAGGCAGTAGTCTCTTGCCCAGTGTCTAGCCTGCCATTTTGAAGCTAACTCCATGTGGAGGTTCTTCAGTGCTCATCATCTTCTTTGAAGTAAAATGTGGTGCTTCCAGGAGCTGACGTGTCTAGTTGGCAAATAAGGCCTTTTATTAAGAAAACATCTTTAAATGTCGTGTTCTGTAGATCTCTGGGGTTTTTGAAGACCATCTGTCTGTCTGTTATATATCTGAATAGGCAAATGTTGCTCATTTCTAGCTATTTACTATCTGTTCAACCTTGGAAATATATTTCTGTAGTAAAAACTAGACTAGTATCTAACATGACCATAAGTTTGATTAATTAATTGTTAGATTGCATTTCTTAATATCCTAAACAGTTTGTAACAGCAGCTTGCAAAAGGACTAGAACCTAACATTGAATTTTTAAGAATTACATAGGAACAATACCTTAAAAAGAGTTGATGCATGGTCTCTTTTAACCAAATTTTATATGATTTTGTAACCTTAATTTTACATGATTATGCAAAGATCTATATCAATGTAAGATTTTTGGCTTGCTGTAGCTCTATAGTTTACGAGTAGAGTCAATAATCAACCCTTTATTCCTGTTTTTCCTATTTCTCCCCTTTTTTCTTCTCAACCCTTCTCCCTTCTTTTCCCTTAAGCCTAAGAAAGAAGGATAGAGGAAAGAGAAAGAGAGAAATCCCAGAGTCTAACCTCCTATATTTTATCAAGACCATTAACAACTTGTAAGCAACCCTCCTTTAATGACCCCAAACCCTTTGAACAACCAGAAACTATCATCCCACCTTTTAGGAATGGGGGCATCATACTCTAAAAATTGCTCCCTGCTGATTTGGAGTATCACTTCCCTTTTGCTCCCTCCCTCCAAATGATATTGATCAGTCTTAAAGCTAGCTATAGCATTTGCTGTCCAGTCTCTGCATGCTGAGAAAATTCAGGGTTCAGCTGGTCCTGGCTGGAACAGTCTGTGATGGTGGATGAGCTAGCTGTTTCAAAGTTGTCCTGGATGCAGAATTTTAAGAAAAACAGCATTGAGGCAGTGCTGGAATAAATGTATCTCAATGTCTCAGCATCTCCAAGGATAAATATTAATATTATCCGAGCTGCATTGACTTCATGGTGTCTGTAAACATGAAATCTCACAGGTAATGTATACAGTTTTGCAATAGTGTATGTATGGAATTGCAGTGTGTGCACAGTTCAGCTAAATATGGTTCTCTGCTCTCTGTTGAAGCGGGTAAGGCCTCTGCTGTCTTTATAAGTTAGTTTGGATTGTATAACCAAGCTGCAATATAAATTCTATCTATGCCATTTGAAAGGATGGCATGATATGTCTTGACGGTTCTGTCGCCAGCAAGCTATTATTCACAGCCTGAAGTCTGTCTGGAGACATTGTCCCGTCTTAGACAGTCTCAGTGCTGGGATCAGCAGTGCAAGTTACCTGCCTTATTGGTCATCGTGATTTCTTTCTTTCTTTCTGTTTGCAGCCAAGATCTTCAGGGGTTCTCCCCCACTGTTAAATCTGATGGTTCTTTCTTTGTTTGTTATGTTTTTTACTGATTTGGAGGGAATGCACAGCTTTTCTTTTCTATGGAAACAAAAACAAAGCCTCTCTCCCCAGCAATTTCCTTCCCTCCGTTTTGAAGTTAGGACACCCTTAATATAAACAGATTGGTTTAGTTCAGCATTTTTTTTCCCATAAACCAATGTGTTTTAGCAGGTATGTTATTTGTTTCATTGGCATTCAAAAAAGTTAAAGTCAGTGAGGCATTGTTTAAATCCATCATTGGGAGACCATGTCTTCCTTATATTCCATGAGTGTTTCCTGTAAAGTCCTGTTAGATTTCTCCATAATTGCTTGACCTATAGGATTATATGATACATCCATAACATTTTCTATATCTGTCTCTGTGATTAAAACACTGACCAAAAGCAACTTGGGGAAGAAAGTTCACCTTATAGCTTGCAGTACATTATCCAGAGAAGCCAAGGTAGGATCTAGGTAGGGCGGGACCCTGGAGGCAGGAACTGGGGGGTGGGGGGGCAAGACTCCATGGAGAAGTACTGTTTAGTGGCTTGTTCCTTGTGGCTTTCTTTGCTTTCCCCCTCCCCCTTTTCTTTTAATTTATTTATTTATTTTATGTATATGAGCATCCTGTAGCTGCCTTCCAACTCACCAGAAGAAGGCATCGGATCCCATTGCAGATGGTTGTGAGCTTCCATGTGGTTGCTGGGAACTGAACTCAGGACATCTGGAAGAGCAGTCAGTGCTCTTTAACTGCAGAGCCATCTCTCTAGCCCTTCAACCTGGTTTCTTATAGAAGGGATAGCACTGCCCACAGCAAACTAGACCTCCCACTTTAATCATCAAGAAAATGTACCACAGGGGCTGGAGAGATGGCTCAGCGGTTAAGAGGACTGACTGCTCTTCCAAAGGTCCTGAGTTCAATTCCCAGCAACCACATGGTGGCTCACAGCCATCTGTAATGAGATCTGATGCTCTCTTCTGGTATGTCTGAAGAGAGTGACAGTGTGTTCATATACATAAAATAAATGAAGAAAAGGTACCACAGACTTCCCCACAGGCCATGTAGGGCATCTTCTTCATTGAGGTTCTGTCTACCTAAAGGACTCTAGCTTTTGTCAACTTGACATAAAACTAGCCAGCACAGAGGGCAAAACTCAACCATTTTTTATATTTGGTGGGTAAATTACATCAAATGCTAGAAAGCAAACAATTCAGGTAAGATGCTCACGTAGAAGCCCTGGGGGTGAGGATGCGTCTAGCTGTTTGTTTGTTTGTTTGTTTGTTTGTTTGTTTGTTTCAAGACAGAGTCTCACTATGTAGCCCAGGCTGTCCTGGAACTCACTGTGTATTAGGCTAGCCTTGAACTCACCAAGATCCACCTGCCTCCACCTCTCTGCCCTTCTGCCTCTGCCTCCTTAGAGTTGGAATTAAAGTCATGTACTATTACACCTAGCTAACTTTTTTTTCTATGTTATTGTTGTTTTGCTTGGTTTTTTGTTTGTTTGTTTGTTTGTTTTGTGACAGTGTGTTCATATACATAAAATAAATGAAGAAAAGGTACCACAGACTTTCCCACAGGCCATGTAGGGCATCTTCTTCATTGAGGTTCCGTCTACCTAAAGGACTCTAGATTTTGTCAACTTGACATAAAACTAGCCAGCACAGAGGGCAAAACTCAACCATTTTTTATATTTGGTGGGTAAATTACATCAAATGCTAGAAAGCAAACAATTCAGGTAAGATGCTCACGTAGAAGCCCTGGGGGTGAGGATGCATCTAGCTGTTTGTTTGTTTGTTTGTTTGTTTCAAGACAGAGTCTCACTTTGTAGCCCAGGCTGTCCTGGAACTCACTGTGTATTAGGCTAGCCTTGAACTCACCAAGATCCACCTGCCTCCACCTCTCTGCCCTTCTGCCTCTGCCTCCTTAGAGTTGGAATTAAAGTCATGTACCATTACACCTAGCTAACTTTTTTTTCTATGTTATTGTTGTTTTGCTTGGTTTTTTGTTTGTTTGTTTGTTTTGTGTTTGTGTTTCAGCATGGTCTCCATAGTCTCTGATACGACTAACATCAGACTCAGCTGTTATAGCCTGAAGGATGATCTTGAACAACTTTTTTGAATGCCAATGAAACAAATAACAGACTTCCTCCAAGTCTGGCCTCCAACTCCCAAGTGTTGGGGCTGCGTGCATGCATTTAGCACTCCTGTTAAGATCTGGTCTCTTGGAAGCTCTGTGGCACACTGTCCCTCACGTACCCAGGGACCTCATAGCTTGCGGTCTGCAGTTCCTCAGGAGATCGTCATGTTCTGTTGAATTCAGGCTCTGTCACATCTGTTCTGTGGCCCATTGGAGAAAAGGGAAGCAGATGGCTTTCTCCACAGCAGGTGACCCAGAAGTTGTCCTCTAGCAAGCCTGTGACTATATGGCCACACTGAATCCCATGCAAGAGAGGTTAGCAGTCTGGCCTACAGAAGGTTTGGTTTGGAGGTAACTTTAGTCTGACCCAGTCAGGTAGCAGATTTAAAACACTGCCTAAAAACAGACTTGAAGATGTTCTAAATTTTCTTTGCCTGAAGGACTAAAATACTTGAGGAACACAGGAAGAACTAGAAGTTTGCTAATTAAAGAATTGAGTTAAAATAGCCATCCAGTATGATTATTCAGTTTAATTAAAATAGTATGCAGGAAATCTCCAGGGTTGTCTGCATATAGTCTGCTCTGTCTACATACTAATTTTATGGAAGCTTTTAGTATTGCAGTCTCCTAACATTCCACTTTGTTATAGTTAAGCCAACCTTTTTAATGTCGCTGAATGTCACACACACACAACCATGTGCACACATGGGATAGTTGTGGGGACAGTGAGGTTATTTAGTGAGTTACTCGTCTTCTGCCTTACGCTCTAGTCTGGTACAGGCATGAAGAAGTGGAGCCTTTGTACTGAGCTGCAGGGAGCATGCCGCGAGATGGGGCCGGTTAGAAACAGGCGTGGAATCAGAAGCTTTCTGACTTGTCAGACTTAGTTCTTTGAGCCAGAGTCTGTAAAAATTGGGGTACAAGAGATAAGTGGAGATGTCATGTGTGCTTGCTTGAATTGTTTTTTTTTTAAGCTAACATGGCTTGTGGTAAAGACACTTTGGGGGTTGGCTTTCAGCAGGAAATCTAAACCAGACTGTCTCAGGTTCTTGTCCTGTTGCAGTGTCAAAATGTCCTGACAAAGGCAACTTAAGGGGGAAAGGACCCTTCCCCCTTTCAGGTCAGAGCCGGCATTTCCTGGGAGTCTGGGTAGCAGGACCGAGAATGGTGTGGTGGCGAATGGTGTGGTGGCGTCTCTAGTCAGCTGCAGAGGATGGTTAATTAACTAATGTGTTCGTACTATGTTCAGCTCACATTCTAGTTCCAATAAGTCATTTATTTTCCCTTCTCTTTCCTCCCTCCAAGCCCCCCTCCATGTACCCGCCCTCTCCCTTGAGGCAGGTTTTCTTGCCTCAGTTATGCAACTGAGATAACCCCACAGCACAGCCAGACGCCAACCTAATGTAAACACATTATACCCAACATGGAGGAGGCAGAAGTAGGCAGACCGCTGAATTCATGGACAGTCGGGTCTAAGTAGTGAGACCCTGAATTTACAAAATAAAAACAACTCACCCTCACACAGACCGTCCAGGGAAAGGCCTGAGTAATGCAGTGGCCAAGGGTGCCATTTTCCACTTAGACAGATTACACACACATAACGCGAACTCAGGGAGCTGCTCAAGGTGGGCTCCCGCTCAAGGTGGGCTCCCGCTCAAGGTGGGCTCCCGCTCAAGGTGGGCTCCCGCACAAGGTGGGCTCCCGCTCAAGGTGGGCTCCCGCTCAAGGTGGGCTCCCGCACAAGGTGGGCTCCTGCTCAAGGTGGGCTCCCGCTCAAGGTGGGCTCCTGCTCACGGTAACCTAAGGCAGGACTGACACCCAGGGTTGCTCTGACCTTCCTGCACACCATGGCATGTGTGTGCCCAGGCTTACAAGTACACGGACATTCAGAGATTAAATCTTCTCTCTCTTTTTTTTAACTTGCCCATGTTCTTCTCTTTGCTACAGACCTTTGATGAATGTGTGGCTGAGGGCGGCTCAGACTGTGCTCCAGAGAAGCTCTGGCTTCAGATCCCGTTCTTCTGTGGCCACAGCTCAGAATGCTGGTAGGAAACTAACTAAACCAATGCTGCCATCTTCTCCATCTCCATAGCCCATCCCATGAGCAGGGCAGGGTAGCCAGGACTAGATAGAAAATTAGGAGAGTCTGCACCACACGTAACATGAAATAGATTTGTTTTCTTTAAATGTTCATAAAGGTCCATTGTGTACATATTCTCACGGTGTGTTTTATCAACTGCAGGTGTTATTTTTGCTTTGGGGCTCTGTTTTGCTGAATTCCAGCAGAGGATCTTAGAGGTCAGAGGTCATTTCAGAAACCTTATTTTGTCCTAAGTTTTCTGCTTCAAGTAGGTCAAATAAAGCCAAGAAATATTTATCTGATTTTATTATTAAACTTCTTTTAAGTTTATAATTATCCAACAATACCCTTATAGTGTAGTTGTAATATAGTCTGCTAATAAACATGAAGAACAGAAGAGATTTTTACTTTAAAACAAAACAAAAACAAAAAACCTTATATCCCCAGAATGTTCTGTGCTCCAGTTCTTTAAATAATTGTCTATGTTTATTTATTCCAGTCAGTCATTGATTCGGGGGTTCTACGGATCAGATCTGGAGCTGTGCACATGCTCGGCGAGCAGTGTATCCCGGGCTAAGTCCCCACTCTTTGGGTTTTAGGAGGTTGTTTTGTTTTGTTTAATCAACTGCCCTGAATTTGAGACTCTCTTGCCTCAGACTCTCCAGTGCTGGGAACAGACACACATACCTAGTTTATTCAGTCATTTTGATAGAAAATACAGAAACAAAATCCATTCAGAATAAGTATATTTCATAAATGATAATGGGAAATTCAAGAGATTTCTAAATTATGTGAGCCATGTAGGTTGACAGAAAGTTCAAGGACCTCTTATAGACTGCTCCAACGCTTCAGCACGGAACTAGAATTGGAAACATTGCAAGTCTTTTCATGTTTTAGCCATGTTTTAGGAAAAGAAAACTCATTCTGTGGCCCAAATATGGCACAGCACTTGTTCTTTGTAAATAAAGCTTTATAGAGCACAGCCACCAGTGCTGCTGCATTTACTCAGCATCTGCTGAGATAGCAGACTTAAACAATTGTGGTTTAAACCATATAAAAAATGTTACTCTCTGCCTTTTGTAGAAAAAAGCTTGTCAACCCCTGCTTTTAAATAATAAAACATATTGAGTTTTAAATAGAATACTTGATATATCTCATAAACAACTTGGGGAGATCTTAGAAATCAACTAATCCCTTCTTCCCCTCCATTTAAGGGTTTTTTTTTTTGTTTGTTTGTTTGTTTGGTTGGTTGGTTGGTTGGTTGGTTGGTTGGTTGTTTTTAGATAGACTCTCTTGTGGCCCAGGCTGCCCTTGAAGTTGTAACCCTTCTGTCTCTACCTCTCAAGTGCTAGGATAGCAGGAATGTACCACCATGCCCAGTTTTTCAGTTTGTGGTTCTGACTTTCTTTTAATAGTTGAGAAAACAAAGAGTGAAGCCCCAGCCTTGGGATTAGGTTGGCACTTAAAATGCAGAGCCAGAGTTAACCTTAAAGAATGTTGGTGCTAATTAGATCCCAGAAGCACAGTCTATTCAGGGTAAAACCGGTTAACAACATCAGCTGACACTGTAAACAAAAAGGTTTTAAGCCAGAGCCTCTTCTTACCTACTTTCTCTTTCTCAGGATTTCAGGAAACACTAAAGCTTATGGAAAGAAAAGACATGGAGTTTACAAATTAGCATAAACAATAAACACAGATTGCTTCTACTTTACCAAAGGGGCTCTCAGAATGAACAAAGTTTTAGAGTAGTTTTAAAACATAGTGCACACTAAGTCAAATAAAAAGGAACATAGGATACAAACAAACTGTCCATACTGTTTGTTCATTTCCAGAACCCTTTAGTAGTCTTAGTGTCTGTGGGAGCAGAAGCCAGTGTCGAAGAAGGGAGTTAGAATCCAGTTCACCTTCCGGGAGGTGCCTCTCTGAGGGCGTGGTGCTGATGCGCCCACCTGTGTGCCTGCCTCCCCATTTCCCCTATTTCCTCCATAACAATGGTAGCAGACACAAAGAAGCACTTAGCAGATTTCACAACCGAGTTTTTATTCCTTTTCTGTGGTTTCAGGAATGTAGGAAGCAGATGGGCTATGGATCAAGCTAAGTACAACCTAATTAATGAGTACTTCCTGGTGGGAGTTACGGAGGAGCTAGAAGACTTTATCATGCTCCTGGAAGCAGCTTTGCCCCGATTTTTCAGGGGTGCTACTGACCTCTATCGAACAGGTATGGACATGATAGGTTCATTTCTACAGCCGTCACTGACTTTTGTTTGTTTACAAGTTGACTCTGTAATAAAGTGGACTACAGTTCTAGAAGAGGTGCTGAGTGGGAGAGCTAAACACACGAACAGCCATCTTGGGCTGCATCTGCTGTCACTTGTCTGGGAGCATGACCAAACCTTTGTGAGTCCATCAGATATTGATGGTTTTCCTTTAGTTGTTTGACAGCGTACCATCCCTCAAACTCCCCTAGAGTTTGCACCTACCCTTCATCCTCCACGATTGTAGCAAATATAGGTGGTGGGAAACTAGATACAGGCTTCATCGGAATTTTTTTTAAATAAACGAGGGCCAGCAAGATGACTCAGCAGTGTGAGAGCACTTGCTACACGAGCCCAGATATGTGACAGGAGAAGAGGGCCGACTCCAGGGAGGGCTCTGGTGTGTGTGTGTGTGTGTGTGTGTGTGTGTGTGTGTGTGAGCACTCACACAAAGAGCAACACTCTCCACTCACTGAGTGCTGGTCTTGTGTTTACTATGTGTGCATTTTGTCAAGTCTTTTATGGATTAACCTAAGGGAGATGCCTCTGATGAGGGTAGCTTTCTGAGTTTTGCTGGGTTAGGATTTTGTTAATGTTAGATGGCCGCGTGTTACTTTCCCTTCAGAGTGTCTTCTTAACAAACCATTTCTTCAAGTAAAGAGGCATGTCTGCATGTGTTCTGTAAGAATTATTTACGTTTCTTAATCTTCCATCGTAAGTAGGAAAGAAATCTCACCTTAGGAAAACCACAGAGAAGAAACTGCCCACCAAGCAGACCATCGCGAAGCTGCAGCAGTCTGACATTTGGAAAATGGAGAATGAGTTCTATGAGTTTGCCCTGGAGCAGTTCCAGTTCATCCGAGCCCACGCTGTCCGAGAGAAGGACGGCGACCTGTACATCCTGGCCCAGAACTTTTTCTACGAAAAGATTTACCCTAAGTCGAACTGAACATGGGTATGGCCGGAGCACTCCGACCTGGAACCTGACTCTGTCACCACCCTTCTCAGCTTCCTGCTGATGCCACCACCATGTGTGAGCCCTTCGCCAAGCTGAGCCGGGGCAGGCCTGAATATCACGGAGCAGGATGCTGGCGGGCTGGCAGAGTCCTGTGGAGTTTCTAACTTTCAGGCATTTTTACTTTCTTGTTGTTTTGTTTTCATTTTCATGATAGTTATCATCTTCTCCTGGTGCAGGGGGCGGGGGCTTACATTGCCTGAAATGCACACGTGGAAGTTTAGTCAGACGCTGAATCCCATTTCAGAAGAGGTTCTGATTCTTGTGCTTTTGATAAGCATTTCTTCACCTCTCCTTGAGTGAAGATGAATCCGTTTGCCACTTACCCTTCTGGAGTCTGTGCCACCACCTCTGCTGGATAGTGCTAATAACTGCTTAGCAGTGTCTGATTTATTGTTATGAGTCATGTCTCACAAAGTTTATTAGAATGTTTGATCATGTTTTCTCAGAACATTTCTGCTACAGTTGGGTTTGCCCATATTTATCTAGGCTCCTATTTTATTTTATTTTATTTTATTTTATTTTATTTTATGATCATTAGTGTTAAAGAAATCAATTTGAAACCATGAATAATACTGTAAAAAGGTAAAAAGAATTAAAGCAGTATTCCTGACTCCTGTCACCCCAGTATCTGATATTGGGATGATATTTCTAAGAATGTGGACATCATCTGAAGCTTTCTCAAGTATTCCACATATCAATAGCAAAAAAGTGAGTTTAATATTTGTTTGTTCCTGGCTTATATGTAACCCTAAACACTGGTGTATTGGTGACTCCATATGCGACTCCATCGGTGAGCTGTGACGTGGGTAGGATTTGAGACTACTCTGTTCTTTTACCTGTAGACTATTTTTACTACGGTGCTTTATAATGTGTTTTAAAGCATTGCATTTACAAAAGAAAAAAGGAAAATGCTGTAAATATTGCATATTTTATGTATTTGGACCAAAAAGTTACAAGTAAGTAGGCAACAGTGGTTTTGCACCCATTTAATTATGTCGAGTAAAGTCGTCAGACTGCCTATCCTATGCTGGCATTTCTGGTTTAATGTTGCTGTTATGTTGTCACTAAAATGAGCTAATGTAGCCTTTCAATTTTGATAGAGAACAGTGCTCACCCCTGAGGTGGTAGTGATTAAGGAAAGAGTAGCAGAGTCTGAGAGTTTGATGTCTGACTCCAGCTCTGCGCATTCCCGCTGTGTGATGTTCGGAAGTCGCCTGACCTCTCTCTGCCTCTGCTTCCTCAGCTTGAGGTGGGGACACTAATACCTGCTGTACCTACCCCACAAGGATGTTGTGAGGACTAAGGAAGCTGGCGTGGCGGAGAGCACTTTGAAAGTGTGGCGGGGTGCTCAGATGAGAGGTGTTTTCACAGAAGTATCTCTAGCCTATAGTTTCACAGTCTCCATTCTTTTAACAACAAAAAGGGAAAATCCACTTTTAAGCTTTATGGGGGGGGAACCTTTCTCTTGATATAAATTTGTGTTTGATAAATATCTTCTCAGTGTTTTATCTTCCGTGCTTCAGCAACTGTCGAATTCCAGTGCCTCCCTAGCTGCCGAGGAGCAGGAAAACCTTCTGTAAACCTGAAGGATGTTCTCATGTATCTGACTTTGTCATCCAAAAATGGTGGCTGGTTTACACCTGTGCTTGCTAGAGTGTATTTTATAGAGTTTAATTTCTCCGCTAATTCTTCACCTTCTCCCTCTTCACATCCAGAATTGAGATTCCTCTCAGACACACTTTTCTAAAGGAGTAATCATTTGTACATTTAAATGTTTCTAAACAGAACCTCATCAAACAGAGCATTTTCAACAGAAGGCTTTAAAGTATTTATTGTGTGATAGGAGGAGCGAAGAACACTGCACATCAGAAAGCACTTACGAAGATTAAAGGAATGGCTAAGCCACGGCCGCCAAGATGAAAGGATTAAGAGAACATAGCAGCATTTCCCTTCCCTCCCTCCTTTCCACTGAAAGTTTCTATATACCCGCTAAAAACAAGTCATTTTCTTGCCCCAACGCTAAAGAGCCTTGTCGAGGCAGGCATGACTGCTGAATAAGTCTGAGGTGACTCTTGAGAGTTCGCACTAAATTCTTTTAGGTAGTTAGGGTAGCGCTCAGAACACTAACTGAGACTTTCCGGAAACTGTTCTCATAAAAGACCAGAGTGTTAGTGAGTGTTGGTCAGGTCTCTGCGCAGCCACTCCCGCTGTTGCTGAGAATCTGTGGCAGAGCAGACAAAGCACCATGGTTCTAACTTAGTAAAACCTTTATTTACCAAACAGAAGACATGCTAGATACATGCGGACCGTGAGCCGCAAGCCCTCGCTCGCTTGCTTGCTAGCTCGCACTGCGAGGAATTGTCACAGAGAAGCCGTGTCTGTCCGAACCAAGTTCCCCAAAGAGTCTCTCTACCTCCCACATCTCCCAGCTGACGGTCCCAAGAACTGCTTTCTGACTCAGTCTCTCCCGAGGTTCCTTTCTGTCTTGTGTGCATTGCTTTCAGGTGACAGGTTTTCCTAGTTCACCAGTACAGACTTGGGACATTTCTTTTATCACTTATTGGAGTGGATGGGTTCAAAGCCTCCTTTCTGGAGACTGAGAAAAGGGTAGGTTTGCTTCTGTAGGAGTCTGAGTCCTTAGAATCTGTAACTTTATAATCAAATGAATAGAACCACTGACACAATGTGTATTTTTTAAGTGTGGCAAATAATTTTTTTTTGACCTTTGTGCTTTTTCAGTAATCAGACCTTAGGGAGGCAGTTTTTATATGATAGTAAAGCAGAATAACCACGTTGAATTTTGTGTATATGTATCTATGTTTATTTCCTACAGAAGAAGAGGTGGCTTTCTGTGTTCAGCTTGTATCAGCTGTCTTCTTATTCCTGAGAAATGGCAAGTGTTGATAAACCATTGTGTTTTAAAATGTAGTGGGGAGGATATATATATTTTTATTTCACCTGGCTTTAATTTGTAAAGTGTCACTTAAATATATCTGGTAGCGACCCTCGAAGTACTGCATGGGAGCTGCTTCTGTGTCCTCAATACAGTCACACAGTCTCTAACACCTGCTGCTTCTGGCCTCCTGAGGATTGGATTTAAATATCTAAAAACCACAACACTGAAAGTTGCCGGCTTTTTAAACACTTACCTTTTCCTTCTGTTCTGAAAATCCAGCTAGCACCTATAGTTTGGACTCTATTGATATTCCTCATCATGTGTCCTGTTGGAAAACCCCTACAATTGTCTGCTCCATCAGGGAACTTACCAGAGTATTTTGATGTTGTATTTGCATAGATGGATATGAAATAGTTTGTAGATGACAATTCTTTTTTAATAAAATGAAAATTTTGAAAAATCCGAAAGTACTAGAGAACTTAACTAAAGCCCAGTTCCCTAATGCATAGCTGGTGTTTTATGTTGAAATTCTGCTCCGAGACCATCTGTGTAAGTCGTCTTGCCAGCTCTGCCAGCCATTTTCAGACATAGCTGTGGTCCCAGGAGCCTTTATCATGGGAGTATCTGGAACCTAAGATTTCTATGAAACTTATGTCTTAGAGGCTCAAATGCTTCTGCTTCGTGACGCATCAGTGCCAGTGCTATGAAGTCTTAGCCTCCTTGTACCTTGGAGGTAGTTGCTGTGCACATGCATGCAGACTGCGCTGCAGACAGTCTCCTGAGAGGAAACGGCCCTCCATTCCCAAACGTTCTTCCACCCTGACTCCTGGGGTGCAGCTTCCTCTCTGGCTTCCTGAGCAGGCATTCGAGGGGCTGGGTGACCGTTTGGTCAGATCCATCCTACACTCTAATATCATGTGGCTTGGTAACCTTTACAGTGCTACTTACGGAATGGACCCTGATGGCTATGGCCTGTTAAAGATGGGTTCTAGTGCTCGTGTGACATGCTGCTGCAGCCTGTCCAGGATGAGGTAATGGGAGCATCTCTGAGTCAGTGTCCAGTGTATCTTAGACACACACATGGTGAACAGTGACTTTAGCTAATCATGTCTGCCCACCCCCAACGTTTTAGGAAACGTTCCTCCTCCCTCCTTCCCTGCCCTCTGTCCCCTTTCCTCTCTCTTCTCCCCTCGCCCTGCCTTCTACCTACCAATACCATGTATGCTGGACTGTCCAACTTGAAACGACTTTGTCACATCTCTTGGAGAGATAATCACCCCCTTTCCTCTGCATTCTTACGACTCCGCTGCTGAAGGGTTTCTGTCTAATACCTGGAACAAAAGCTGTCCAATCAACACTGCAGGAAGAGGGGCTGTGGCTCCGTGTTCCAGTGTAATGCTTTATTCTGCTGCTTTGATGCTAAGGTGACTTGGTGTTTTGTGTCACCTTACAGAGCTCGGATAATGTCACCAGAAAACCCTGCATCATCATCCATTTACAGAGCTTTGCTAAGTTGATTTTTGACAAGTTTTTATGCGTTTTGACTCCCGTTGCCTTTGCATTTATTAGTCATTGATGTTGACATTTCAAATTGGAAGTGTATAAGGTATGCCTAGGTAATCAGTTAGCAAGAGGAAGAAATAAAACAGGATCAGGCTGTCGGGGTCAGAGGACGGCTTTGGGGGTGTGAATCCGGCTAGCACTTGGACCTCTGTCTTCAGGGCAGCACCTGGCCGGCACATCTTGAATGCAGCAACAGCGTTGTCACAAGAGATCGCCACAAATACAGCATTTCGTTTGTTTTTTAAAGACTTATTAACTTTAGGCAGGCATAGTGATCTCTGGGTTTGAAGCCATTCTGGTCTGTAGAGTAAGTTCCAGGACAGCCAGGGCTACGTAGTGAAACCCTGCCTTGAGAAAAATCAAAACCAAGAAATAAAATTTACCAATTTTGTTTGGTGTGGTAGAGCGTGCCTTTAATTTCAATGAATTCCAGAACTTGGGAAGCAGGGGCAGGAAGAGGTCTGTGAGTTCGAGGTCAGCCTGGTCTGCATAGAGTTTCAGAACAGCAGGGCTAAGTAGGAAGACTTGTTTTGTTACACTTGAATATATTTTGCCTGAATGTATGTATGCACCATGTACATGCCTGGTACCCACAAAGGTCAGACAATGACATCAGGGTCCCCGGAACAGGTGTTATGGGTGGCTGTAAGCCACCGTGTGAATGCTGGGAGCCGAACCAGTGTCTCTGCAAGAACCAGCTAAGCCAAAACTATCAGGTCCTCATATTTTGTCTTTAAATTTAAAAATAAGATTTCTTTCTTTTCTTTTTTTTCTTTTTTTAACTTTTATTTTCGTGTGTGGGAGAGGGGCGAGGGGAGAGCATGCATCAGATTCCTCTGAAACTGAAGTTTACAGATAGTTTTTGACTGCCACATAGATGCTGGGAATTGAACGTGCATCCTCTGCAAGAGCAGCAGGCGCATTAACCCCCCAGTGATCTCTCTAGTCCTACGATCACACTTTGAACATGATTCCTTGGTGAGGGTCTAGCCTTTCTTACCTCTCTTCGCCCCAGCTCTATGTGGTCTTGGGAGATAGCAGGATACATGGGAGTGTTAGCTGGAGGAGGACCCCGTCTATACAGCCTTGGAAAGGTCACCCACATTGGGGTTTGGCCTTTAGCTGATATCATTGTTGGTCTTCCCGGTTCCTGTGAGCAAGCTCAGTAAACTCTGGTTCACCAAACCCTATTGGATTTTTCATTTCAACTCTAAAGTAGTGCAAGCGATAGGAACAGATGGCACAATCCACTCCAGTGAGCTTCCCGCCCAGCTACCCAGATGTATACTCAACTTGGAATATACTTCTAAGGAATGTTAAAATCTGGCCCTTAGGATCCATATAGAGCCAATGTACAAATTAGCCCAGCACCTAACAGTTGAAGTGTTGATCCCGCAGTCATGAGATGACCCACTCTGGGTATTTCATGTAGCATCCCTAGGATCTAAAGTGTCTAAGGCAATAACAGACAGTTTGTATAGATTGCATTGAATCTGAAGGTCCTCTTGATTATGAAGCAAGATTGGGCCATAGGAAGTTTAATATATTTTCAGAGTTTTAGGTATTCTATACTGTTCCATGTTTTAAACCTCTTAATACTGGTGTGGGGAGGGGCTACGTTTTTTTTTGTTTTTTTTTTTCTTCTGGATAACCAGCCTCTCCTGTAATATCATTTGAAGTAGGCCAAACCTGCAGAAACTGGCCAAGAGGGAGTAAGTTGCATGTTATTCCAACAAGAGTAACCAGAGACTTATTTTCCCCCTTTTAAATTAATTTAAAGTTCTTCAGAGGATTAGTAAATTAGGTCTCTAGGCATACTGTGGTAATCTGACTAGATTATGGAACCTATAAACAATAAAACTTGGGCTTTGGATCCATCCAGGGCCTGTTTAGAGGAGACTGTGGATATTAAACTCTGGTGCTCGTTCTGTTTCTGTCGTATTTCCTGGTGGGGCTCTTCAAAGAACACCACAGACGGAACGGTTTAAAAGCCAGTTCTATCTTGCTTCCACCACACCAATGGCTCCATGCATTGGCATGGAAATGGATACAAACCCAGATGGAGTTAGATGCCCTCTCTGCTGCAGTCCTGCAGTCAGAGCATCTGTAACGTCTGATATGGATCTTCTGGGTGGACAAGGTGAGATTCGATTGGTCTCTCTGAGAGCCAGCACTCTTCATTTTGTAAGAAAGTTCTGTTGGAGGCCTGAGGCCTGCCAGGAGCAAAGTGGAAACAGCCCAGCTTTCTCCTCTTATCAAGATCCGCAGCTGGCTCCGCACTGAGCGGTAGAGCAGACCGCGGTAAAAGGATTTGAATAATAAATTGGATGGGAAGCCAAGAAGGAGGTCCCTGCCACCCACGATTGCAATACGAGCTTCATATGTTATAACTTAATTTCCATTTCTTGTTTTAATGTGGGACAAAGGCTGGCATCTCCAGCATAAAGCAAATGGCTATTTTTAGTTATCGGTGGTGGGCTTTTGTGGTTTTGTTTTTTAAAATAACCCTACTATATGCTGAACACTGCAGTTCAGACTCTGCACCATGCCCCTGGACATTTATAATAATACTCATACTTACTCCAGTCTGCTGGTCTAGATCTTTAGGCCTCACAGGGTACTTTGCAGCCTATTCTCATGAGAAGAGACTTCCACTGGCCTCATTTGACAGCTGCCGGCAGACGGAGGGTGATTCCTGCCCTTTAAGAGTGCAAGGCCTTTGCTCTTGGCCACATCAGCACCTCTTGGGAACGCATGCCCAGGCGTAGGTGAAGCCCAAGTGGCAATTCGGTGTAAGAGCTTGAATTCTAGCAAGTTTAACCTAGCTGGTTAGATAACTAAGGCTACAAATAGCAACACCGTTGAACTAAGACTTGAACCCAGATCTACCTGGCCCCGGTGTTACCTGTTTCCAGCATGGGGTTGCTATATAGGCTACAGTCCGTTTTCCATATCATCCTTGGAACTTGCGTTCTAAACACTAGTTGCGGAAGAAGAAAGCAAGAAATTAGAAGAGAATGTCTCTGTTCTTCTGCATGTTTACACTCTTTTCCTCAGGAGTTGGCTAGACCTCCACACAGTTCCTGGGGTGTCTATGGAAGGCCAGGCAGATAGGTGAAGATCCAAGCCAACCATCCACTGTAAGCACGCTGCGTCTGTGTCTTCCGTGTGGTGGATGGCTTTGGGTCTGATGTTCTTTGTCGTACCTAATCTTTGACTCTGAGTTCGAGGCCAGCCTCACTCTGTAGAGAGTGAGTTCCAGGACAGCCAGGGCTACACAGAGAAACCCTGTCTCCAAAAAACCAAATCCAAAAAACCAAAAGAGAGAGAGAGAGAGAGAGAGAGAGAGAGAGAGAGAGAGAGAGAGAGAGAGAAGCTATTTGACCATGTGCCACTTCTCACCTGTAAGCGCTATGCCTTTAGCATCTTGCTTCAGTCTCTGTCTTCTGAGAAAGCCATTCACTGCATGTGGCAGGCAGGCGAGGAAAGCCAGGATCTTGCAAGGCTGTGCGCTTTATCGGTCACATTGTTAGGAGGAAGTAGAGCCGTGCAGGCTTTGGCAGCTGTGAGTAGCAGCAGGGAAGGTTCATTTTGCAGAGGGGAAGGTTCATTTTGCAGAGGGGAAGGTTCATTTTGAAAGTCTTCCCATGTGTCTTTTTGGCCTCAACCGCACTGGGCTTGGCAACAGATGTGGGGCCTGGTGCTGTGGCACTTGTATGGGTCCCAGCTGGGGCTGTACCTCAGTGGTGTCCTTCAACTGGAAGAAACAAGGAGAACATGGGGGGCCCTGGTGTTTTCTTATCATCTTTCTGGTCTCTTCCTAATTTCACTCTGGTGAGTATATGAGAGCACTATTCTTATTGCCATCTGATACTGAGATTCGGGGCTGGAAAATGGCTCTGTGCCCTTGGCTACCTTGGGGTGAGGGGGGCAGCTCCAAGCCCTTGATTCCCAGGGTCAGTTTATGAATTCTCTCCATGCTCCGGCTTATCATGGTCTCCACATTCAGTACTTAGCTTTTGCACAGCCGCCATGGCAGCAGGAGGATGTCCAGGCTGCTCTTAGAGCTTAGAGGTGCTGAACCTGGGCACTGTACGAAGTAGCTTGGGCCCAGCTTCCGTGTGGGTACCCAACAGAGTGCTTGTGGCCCAGAGGATCTCCTCGGTGTCTCCCACCCCTCTCCTGTGAGGCTTACTGCTCACTCACGTGCTGTCTCTCATCACATGCCCACAGTCTTTCAAAAGAGAAGTCCTGAGAGACTCTTGCCACCTAAGCTCCTCGAGGAGGGCAGGAAGAGAAGACCATAACAGGGTACAGGAATCTGCCTTGGGGGAGTCCAAGCTTCCTGGAACAGTGAAGGGTGGCGCAGTGGTCAGTGGGTAGGAAGGATGCTGCCCCAGAAATCTTTATGAGTTTAGTGGCGATTTCCCAGCTTCTCTCTGGCTAACAGATGGGACCCCCTCTGAGTCACACAGAGCCTCCCGTTTAGTCACTCTAGGCCTCTGGAGTCTGGGTGGCCAAGGCTCCCTGCCAACCCCCACCTCTGCTAATAGCAGTGCTATTACAGTGGCGTTCATACTGACATTTCTTTCAGGAGCCCCAAGGTCTTTATCAAACGCAGGAATGATGTTTCAGGCCCCACGATTAGAAACTGAAGGAAAATAAGACACCTCGTTCCAAGTCTAGTCTTTTCAACAGCTTTCCTCCGTGCTTTTAAGGCTGGATCTTTAAAGATTTATAAACCTGGGCGGTGAGGGGGTGGATGAAAGGAGACCAGAGGTTTCCTTACTGCTTCATGCTGCCTCCCTCTCAGCTTATAGCATCTCTCTGTGTGATGTCGCAGCTGAGCCTCTTCGGTGCTGCGTCTGGATGAGCTGATGGCCGCATCTGGGAAGTTCGATGTGTGTCTGAGAATGCACACACAGGAGCAGGAGGAAGGTGCTTGTGTCCCACTCTGTCACTCTGCCTCGGTCTCTCAAGACAGCCTCTCGCCACACGTGGAGCTAACTTGGTGGCCAGCAAGCACCCACAGCCCTTCTGCTCCCGCCTTCTAAAGGTGCAGGGCTTTTGGCTTTGCAACCATGGCTTCTTGGAATTCGAGCCCAAGTCCTTGTGCCTGCACAGCCCACAGTTTCTAAGCCATCTCTGCACCATGTCTTAGTTTTATATAATTTGCTTTATGACGTTTTCACACACATTTGCAGTCTGTTCACACCTCGTTACCCTCCCTTGTCTCCCTCTGATTTGCTGGTTCTATGCCTCTTCCCAACCAGCCTCAGCTTCTAGGACTATGCACTCAACAGTCAGTTCACAAAATAATGGCAGGGTACACACACACACACACACACACACACACACAGGCACGCACGCACACACGCACGCAGCCCCTCTGACCAAAGCTGACAGCACTGCTGATGTATCGTCATAAACACATAGAAGGCAGTTTGACAAGCACACACATCTCCAGCCTGTACACATATAGGTTTAGCACATGCTAGCCCAGCTTTTTTGTCTCACAGCTCAGGCCAGACTAGAATGCCTTGAAGGACAGTGTCATTCTAGCAGGCGAGAGTGACGTTTGGATTCCATGCTTTATTTTACATCTGTGGAGACCTCAGGGGCAATATAAACCAGCCTCCCTTTCTTCTGTGCCTGCCATTGGTCCAGAGGGAGAAGAAGTGCTGGAGCTAGGCTTGGCCAGGGCCTGCCTTCCATCTGTCACTGATGCTGGAGCAAGGGTGTTAGAGTCAGAGGTACAGCTTCCAGCTCTGTCTTGGACAGGACCACAAAGCTTTGTTTTCTTCCTGTTGGGGGAGAGAGTGCCATTTGCATATGGGCTGAGCATCCCTAATCGGAAAATCTCAGCTTGAAAATAGTTCATATTGAAAATATATTTGAGCACACGTACGATGTCACATGTTACAGATGTCACATGTTACAAATTCCTACATGTCACAAGTATTGAAAGAATCAGACTTGGACCATCACCTCTGGCCTGCCCCTCACCTGCCACATCACTTTTGGGAAAGCATTCATCTGTTTACTTATCCTACAAAAAGTCAGGACCAAACTCTACTTGACCTTATCTACGGGTTGAGTGATGTCACATATATAAGATTCTTAAAAGAATCCTAAGTGAGCTGAAGAACTTCATATACTGTTGTCTCCTCATGCATCCCCTATCAAGGGAGTCAAACCTGCCGAAGCTGTGACATGATGTCATTGCCTACAAGGTTCATGCGCAGGAGTCACTCGACCATCCTGGGATGGTGGTGCATGCCTTTCACCTCTCAGCACTTGGGAGGCAGAGACAGGTGGATCTCCCTTCCAGGCTAGCCTTGGCTATATAGTGATATAATGAGACCCTGTCTCAAAGCAAGCGAACAGAACCACCAGTCCAACCACACACACACAGACACACACATACACTGTATACTTTTTATTTTAGTTTTGTTTGTTTTATTTTTTAAGTGTTCTGTCATTTGAGATAGGGTATCTCTATGTAGCTCTGACTGTCCTGGAACTTGCTCAGTATGCTAGTCTGTCCTCCAACTCAGGCATCAGCCTACTTCCGTCTTCTAAATGCTAGGACTAAAGGCATGTACCACCATGCCTGGCCAGAAATCTTGACAGTGTTTTAAGTAAGTTTATTGTTAATTGTGTGTTGGGTCTCATTCATGGTGACCTGTGGTTGCGGGTCCCACACGCCTGCGGGATCAGGTCTGCCTGCCTTTTTCACTGATGACTCCCTCGGCAATGGGCCAGTCTGGGCCATATTGACAAGTTCCTCATCGAACCTCAACATCATCTCTGTGTATAGGTGCCCGTTCCCCAGTCACATGGTGCACGGGAGCACTGAACATCTCGGTTCCTCAGTTTCTCTATGTGGACAGTAATTTCAAAGGCAAACAAAAAAGAACATTCTGGGCTTTGAAGAGAGCTCCTGGGACAGAGCCTATATTGTTAATTGGAAAATAAATAGCTCTCCCTTGAGCAGCCTCCTCCTCTCAGGGACCCTCCTGAGAGGTGGGCTGGGAGACAGTTACACCTCCTTTGAGGATAGTAGTGACTGCCCCAATGCTTTGGGGGAGATAAATGAGACAATACACCTGACAGCGTTTTAAGCTCTCTAAGGAAGATACCCTTGAAATCCAGCATCCAGGTGTGCTTTGCTTTGACTTGTGAATTTGGGGACTTTCTGAAAATCTGAACCTACCAAACAGGCAAATTAAGGGTGAAAATTAGCATCACACGCAGCCTCTTGGCTTGACAAAAAGATTCACAGCAGGATCCCTTTAAATAGCCAGCTCCCCTGGTGCATTTAAAATATGACTCAATTTACAAAGATTTTGATTTACATATACCCAGTCAGGAACAGCCTATTACAGAAGGAGCACATATGTTTTCTATAATAAAGATCGATAACTGTGGGATTTTAAAAATACAAAATAATTATTCTCATCATCTCAGTTGTGCAGTTAACACTTCCAGTGCTAGGAAGCCTCTCAGAAAGCTACAGCTGCTGCCGAGCCAGGAGGCGTGGAGCAGGGGTGGGGGCGGCGCCTGAGCACAGCTACAGGAGTGAGTGCTGGAGAGGCTGGAGAGGCTAGGCTGTCGCTGGTGCCTGTTGAGACAAGCACTGGCTCAAGGTTGCTTCTAAACCCACCATATGCTGCTCCAACTGAGGCTAAATAAAATAGTTTCATGGAAGATGAAAATGAGTAGGTAGAGGATGTCTGATGTCTGTATAAAGCCTTTTATAGGGAAAAGAGACAAAAATCCAACAGCTGCAGAGGGCAAGAAAAATGAGTAAGCCCATTGGCCCACTTTTGGGTCTGGGAGCACATTGAGGGTGTGTGTGTGTGTGTGTGTGTGTGTGTATGTGTGTGTGTGTGTATGTGTGTGTGTGTATGTGTGTTGTGTGTGTGTGTAGCAGTGCTTGCCTGGCGGTGTTGTGGGGAATGTGCTGGTCAGAATAATGGCATCCCCAAAATGAACACTTAATACCCAATCTCTAAGACCTGCAAATACTCTGATATCCCCGAGGGCAGATGAAGACAGTGGATGGGATTAAATTTGCTTAGCATCTGACCCTAAAATATGGTGATTATATTTTAGATTATCCAAATGGGCTTGGATCACACAGTATCACCACAGATGTCTGGAAAAGACGAGAACTGGGGCGATGTCCATCCTGAGTTTGCTCCCCAGGATACCCCAAAGTGAATCACTGTGAAAGCCATGACAGGAGGAGCCCTGGGGTTCGCTGAGCGTAGCTTCAGGCCAATGAGAGATCTTGTCTCGGAGGAGGCAGTTGGAACTTCTCAGGACACCCAAGCCTATTCTAGAGTCCCCACATGCCCGTGCATGCACATATACATTTAAAAAAAGATAGAAGGGAAGAAAAAAATGTTTCCAGGTGATATCACACTCACCATGTGGACTGGGCTTGGCTGTGTTAGATCTTGGATCTAGACCCTCCAAGAATTGGTTTGCTCCCAAGTAGTTGGCACTATTTTAAGAGTTTAAGAATTTGGACTAAGGTCTGGGTGTGGCGGCACACATTTTTAATCCTAGCACTTGGAGGCAGATATAGGCAGATCTCTGTAGGTTCAAAGCCAGCCTGACCTACATAGTGAGTTCCAAGACGGGGGAAGGGAATGGGGAGAGAGGAGAGCCCAAGAGGGCAAGGGGGGGGGGCAAGAAGCCCCTTTTATAGTGGGCGAGGCCTACTTGGCTCTTGCCAGGCCTCCACCTCCACTGTGGGGTGGAATTTAGACAGAATCCTAAAGGAGGAGGAGGAGGAGTGTGGTACTGAGCTGAGGAACTGAGAGGAAGTAAGTCACCAGGGAGCAGACTTTCACGCACTCCACCCTGAGTCCAGGCCCTCCCTACTGAGAGCTGCAGTGCAGGACCTGCAGCCCCTCAGACCCCCTCATCACATTGCTTCTTGTCAGGTAGTTAGTCATGGAGATGAGAAATGATGGGCATAAACCAAGGAGTCTGAGCAAGCCCTAGAAGCTAAAGAACCAACAGAACCGCTTCTCCTGGGCTACCAGGAAGAAACAGAGCTCTAATGTGCTTTGATTTTAGCCCATGGAAGCCTTCTCCAGTCTTCTGACCTCAGAAGCTGTAAGGTGACCCATGTGTATGGATATGACATTAAATCTATCATAATTTTTAGGACAGGGGAAAAGAATGTGAGGGAGTGGATTTATTACATCTTCCCTTCAATTCATGCTTTCTGAGCCCCATACAAAAAGGTTCTCTGGATGCAAGGCACTGGGGAAAGTCAGGCAGGTTTCCATGAGTTTAAGGCCAGCCTGGTCTACCTGGTGAGTGGCCAACCAGCCAGGATACAGATAGTGAAATCTTGCCTCAAAATTGTATCTCTGAACCTGGACCTGATTTCACAAATGCTTCAGGCCCTGGGAACCTAAGCCCCCATTCTAACCCCAAGGCAAGAAGCAGAACAGAAAGTAATAACATTGGGGGCTGGCCCTCAAGCCTTCTCCTGAGCCACATAAGGGGGTGGGGGGAAGACCTAGATTGTCCTGACTGATGACTCTCCTCTTCCCGGTAACTTTCCAATTGCAGGGAAGTCCTTCCGAGTCAACGACACCTCTATGGACTATCCCAAGTTCCTCCTTGCAGTGTTAGGACCATCCTCACACCTCAGTAGCTCCTGCTTCTAACTAGTCAACTGTTTCAGGACCTGAGTCTTTCAGCCTGCCCCTCTGTCCCTGGCACACAGGTAGAGGCTGTGAGCTGGCTGGCCTGGAACGGACTCCAGTGTGAGTGGAATGGTGCCCTGATTTAAGACATGCCCCTGCACATCGCTTTCCTCCTATATGCTGCCCCATGTAGCCAGCGCGTTTGAGCCATGCCTTCCCTGTTAGTTGGCCTCTGGCTGATAGAGATGTAGTCGAGTCCAGTCAACTCAGGACAAAGGTAGAACCATGGCTTTGTTCATTTTACTTTCCAGCCTAGCTTTCAAGACTAGCTGATACTTGGCACTTGACTGATTCTAAATGTACACTGTGGAAGGGTATAAATAATTTACCCCTACAGTTTTCTTGGGCATCTTACTGACTGATGACTCCAAACTTCAGTTGCATCTTTAGAATCTGGGTAAAACAATATCTGCCTCCTGGTGTTGTCCTAAGGACCAGTTGAGGATCTCTAGTGAGTTCCTTGCTCATTTGCTACATCGATGAAAAGGAGGAGCGGCTCCCGTGGTTTCTACTCGTGTTGTTACAAAACACCAGTAAGATGGATCCTCGTGGCCCTACTTTCAACTGGATTCTGAATAGGACTGAAATTAAATTTTGGCTGCTTGCCCCACGACAATTAGGATGTAAGGCGAGGGCTCCAGACAAAGAATGCAACATTAGTCAAAAAGCTTCAGTAAAAGAGGGTGAGGCAGGCTGGAGAGGGCTCCGTTAGCGATGGGCAGGAACTGGCAGGGTGTGGTGGTGCCTTGCCTCAATCCCAGCCCTGGGGAGCCAGAATCAGGTAGATCCCTGTGAGTCTGAAAACAACCTGCTCTGTGGCACACGTTCCCTTCTGTGTTGTGTAAGCAAGGGCGCAGGGAAGCAACTTGGACCTGACTGAACCGTAGGGTGAGGGTGGGAGTCGGGGAGAGAAGGGTTTTATTATAGATACCCATGGCTGCCTCTCCAGGCAAAGAGAGGGGAAAGGCAGACTGACAAGGGCCAAGGTTACCTCTCCCAGGAGCAGGGGAAGAGTGGGAGCAAGGGAAGAATCTTTTGGGTTATAGAGGAAAACCTAGTAGTTTCAGGGTTCCGGAGGAGCCTGGCAGGGACCCGAGGAGCTAGGAAGTTAGCACTGGCTTTGGTATACACCATACGTATTCAATAGGGAGTCAGATGCCCCATCTCCCAGGGAGGGGATAGGGAAGTGGGTCTTCCTGGTAGAGAGAAGTTTCATAGCTTCTTGAGGGATGCTGAAAGTATCCACCAGTAATCTGTGTGCTTTTCCTGTTAGCATCCAGCCTGGGAGGTGAGGGGGGAGCTAAGTTTATCATTTTGGACATAGTGGACCTGTCTTTTTGAGGTGCTTTGGGCTTTCCTTCTGACCCATACAGGACAGTGGATGCTCTTAGAGAAGTGGGTGGTGGCCCAGAATGAGTCTGTGTGTCTGGGAACCTGAGTTAGGTGGTGGCTGCATAACTCTGAGTGCGGAGGAGGGAAGGGTGTGAGCAGCCAGGTTGAGTAGGAAGAGAGTCCCGGAAAAGTCAGGGTTAATTGAGGCAACTAGGAGATATGTCCGTTACCCTGGATTTATTGTTGTCTGTTTTGTTCTGATATATTTACATAGCATACTTTAATTCTCAAAACTGCCTGGGTTAAGATAGTCAGTTATAGACCCTGCCTCTGTGGTGACCAGGAGGCAATGGTGTTACCTGGCAGAATGTGCCACTATTAGAAGGTGTGGCCTTGTTGGAGTGGGTGTGTCACTGTGGGTGTGGGCTTTAAGACCTCATCCTAGCTCCTTGGAAGCCAGTCTTCCACTAGCAGCCTTCAGATGAAGATGTAGAACTCTCAGCTCCTCCTGCACCATGCCTTCCTGGATGCTGCCATGCTCCTGCCTTGATGATAATGGACTGAACCTCTGAACCTGCAAGCCAGCCCCAATTAAATGTTGTTCTTTATAAGACTTGCCTTGGTCATGGTGTCTATTCACTGTAGTAAAACCCTAAGACTTCTCTTCTCTTCTCTTCTCTTCTCTTCTCTTCTCTTCTCTTCTCTTCTCTTCTCTTCTCTTCTCTTCTCTCTCTCTCTCTCTCTTTCTTTCTTTCTTTCTTTCTTTCTTTCTTTCTTTCTTTCTTTCTTTCTCTTTTTGAATCATCATTCTTATTTGATGTACTAGCTCCTGTGGTTAGAAATAAAATGACCAAAAGTGAGCAAACATTTTCACTATCTGAAAGTCCAAGCTGATGGGAGGCTGATAGGCCACAGTCAGTGTGGGCAAAACAAATAAAGTCTGCCCTTCCCTTCCCTGTCTTCTTCCCTTTCCTCTGTTCTCCCTTCCCCCCTCCTTCCCTTCTTCTTCCTCTTTTCCCTCCTTTCTTCCCCCTCCTTCCTCTCTTCTGTCTTCCTTCCTCCCTTTGTGACTTCCTCTCTCCCCCTCCCTTTCCCACTCCTCTTTCCTTTCAGATAATCTCATTGTTATATTTCCTGGGCTAGGCTTGAACCCCTATGTTCAGTGATTCTCCTGCCTCAGCCTGAGTAGCAGGGACTCCAGGCATGCTCAGTCAGGTGTGATGATATGTTTGAACCCTTTCTTGATGGCTAGTCAAAAACACTGTTTATGCTCTTACATCATCTTCCTCCATAGTTTTAGCTATGCTGGCATCCAAACAAATGGACGTGATTTCTCACAAGAACTTTAGCCTCAAATTATTGTTTTATCTTCTATTCCTCTGAGTTGCCACAGGCCTTGTGTAAACATCTGAGAATTATTTTAAACTGAAAGTGTAAAGTGTAGACTGGAGCCTGAATATGCTGATTCAAGGATTAAGAAAAGAGAGAGCAAGGTAGTGGTGGCTCAGGCCTTTAGTTTCAGCACTTGGGAGGCAGAGGCAGGATGATCTCTGGGAGGTCTGGTCTACAGAGCAAGTTCTGTAATATCCAAGGCTACATAGAGAAACTCTGTAGTAAAGCCAAACAAAAATGAGAGAGAGAGAGAGGGAGAGAGAGAGAGAGAGAGACCAAGCCCCCACCTCTACCCCAAATAGCAGGACATGGTGCACACCTTTAATCCAAGCACTCATGAGGCAGAGACAAGCAGATCTCTTTCAGATCTCTTAGAATTTGTGGCTAACCTGGTCTACAAAATGAGTTCCAGGATAGTCAGGGCTATATTGTCTCAAAAAAAAAATAATAAAGGAAGGAAGGAAGGAAGGAAGGAAGGAAGGAAGGAAGGAAGGAAGGAAGGAAGGAAAGAAGGAAGGAAGGAGAAAAGTAAAAGAGAACGAGGAGGAGGAGAGAGAGCATATTAGCAGGATAAGTCTGGGCTGTTCAACATGTGGAGATGTGAGTTCTTACTTAGTCAGGAGCATCTGGGAACATGGAGCAGCTCAGCCTCAGTGGTCCATGTTATTTTTCCAGCCAGAGAATAGGGAACAGGACAAGTAGGATACTACTAGCAGATTCTTCACCTTCTAGGTTGTGTCTCCAAGAAAGTCAGAGTGGAGGGGGAAAGATTTATTTTGGCTCCTAGTTTTGGAGATTTCAGTCCATCGTCCATGGCTTCTCCGATTCTGAGTCCATGATGAAGCAGAACAACACAGCCGTGGGAGAATGTGGAGAGGAAGCAGGTCAGACAAAGAGCTGGGGACAGGAAACAGCCTCTAAGGACACAGTGTGATGTGCTTCTGTCTTCCAGATAGACCTACCTTCTAAAGTTCCCAGGGCTTTCCAGAATAACACCATTGTTCAGGCACCAAGCATTCAACACAGGATGCCAAGACACATCCCATATTCAAACCATAACATCTTACCTAGGACAATTCCAAATGAGCAGCTCTGAGCAGCTGATAGGGGAGAGAAAAGTAAAAATAGAGAACTTCCTACCCTGATTCTCCCACCCCCCATCCCACCCCCATCTTAATAAATGAAATGATAGAGATTACCCGAAATACTAATTATTCACATCCTTATAGTTTCAAGGTTTTGTAACAAAAGTCACACTTTCACAAAAATACTTATGAGCTTCTATAATCACTGCTCACCCCCTCTCACCTCAGGAAGCCCACTCACCAGTCTCTTGTTCAGTGAGTGTGGCTGGGGTGGGGGGCTAGCAGAGTGATTCAAACTACTTCAAAGTCCAGTTTCAGATCTTCCAGAAACCTGATGGCATGGACAACTGAAGAATTGCTCCGATCACAACTAACTGGTCAATGTAATGGCCAGGTAGAAGCAGGCAATGGGAAAAGCAAGAAATTAAAACAGATAGTGACCCTGAGAAAAACTGATGAATCAAACAAGAAACATTGTCAGGGAAATTCAGAGATCTCTTGAATACTTAATGAGATGCTCCTCCTTCAGGGCTGAAGAGAGGATTTAGTCAGTAAAGAGCTTGTCACATAAACATGAGGAGCCGAGTTTAGCTCTCCAAGACCTGTGCAAAACCTGGGCAGGTGGCCTATGTCTGGGCAGGTCTAGGGAGGCAGAGATGGGTAGATTCCTGGTGTTCCAGGTTCAGTGAGAAAACCTTTCTCAAAAAATCAGATGTAAGGGTTGGCAAGATTAAGAGGTTGATGGACCCTAAGGGCTTTTGCCAGTCTTAAAATGCCCCCCCCCCCCCCCATCAGCTTCCCTCTCCACCCAAGTTCCATCCTCCACCCACAGGAACATTCTTGAGTAAAAATTCTCAGAATGTACTGACTGATAGTCACCTGATCCTCTGGAAAGTCCCAGATAGTGTTCAAATGTGTATCATGATCTGACCATGTTTGCTAGCCAATAGATTTAAAGGTCAATATTCTTAGCCAATAAGTTTGAACTGTTACCTTGCTGATGTAACCTGTGCCCCTAAAAAGTATAAAAACTGCTTGTAATAGCCATTCGGGGTTGCCTTCTAGTCACTCGCCTTGAGGGACTAATTGAAGGTCCATCCAATGCGCTGGAAAATAAACCATTGCTTTTACATTGATCTGCATATTGGGGTGTCTTGAAGTAAGTACCACTGACCGAAGGTTGGGGGTCTTACAAGGTCACGAACACTTGTTTTTGCAGAGGATCAAGGTCCTGTTCCCAGGCCCCTCATGGTGGCTCACAACCATCTCTAACCCTCCTTCTAGAGGATCTTATGCCTTCTTCTGACCTCTGTGAACTTCTGGCATCCACATGGTGCACATACACACACAGGCAAAATATTTATACACATTTTAAAAAGCGAGAAAAATAAAATGAAGAGATCAGCTCAGGAACTTTAGAAATGTCATAGAACACTTGTACCTCTGGAAGGGAGAGGCTAATTAACCTTCCTCAGACCACACGAGGGAGGGGGAACCAGCCTGCAGGTGGGGACACATTCCGCAGGACAGACTGATGGCCACCTACTTCATTCCTTAACAACCGGTCAGTTTAAAAGTCACACTGTTCTGCCAATCACATTGTGCCTAGTGGCAGCTGCCCTGAGGTCTTTATAAAGCCCACTGGAAGGGGCTGCTCATGGTTGTTCTCTCCCCATGTGCAGGGTGACCCAAGCATGCAGGAATAAATAAAATTCCTCTTGCTTTTGCATTGATTCCTGTCTCCACATTGTTTGCTCCAGTAAGTTAAGGCTCGACAGAGTCTTACAAAAATAGAGAATGACCCAGGTAGACACTTGAAGCTGACTTTTTGTCTCTGCCTGCACATGCACACACATGTGCACACACCCATGTGACATACACACTATCATACTGTACATACAAAATTAGTTAGTTGAAAGAAAAAACCTTTAACTTCCTCCTTTATATTGTTGACTGGGAAAGCAAAGACCTTAATGCTGTTCTGCAATCATTTGATTAAAAATTTCCAAAGTAAATGATGTATTTCTTTGTTCAAACTAAAAAATTAATGCATCTTTATAATGATGACTTAAACTACATTAAATTTAAAACCTGAAAAGCTCAATTATATGATTTGTTTTTTACCTCATAATTTCCAAGTTCATACCTTTCCCCACTCCTGATTTTATAAAATGGAGCCGGCAGAATATTTTCCTATGATGTGGCCTGTTCAAGATTTAAATAATGAAGACTTTCTGCTGTGAACACCAGGGTCTATTCTATCCTCTTAGCTAGGACAGCTAGCTAGAGCTTCACCAAGGTCAGGACCTTGGTAGGGCACTTAACATACATCTGTATGACAGGTGAGTCACCAAAGGAAATCTCCAGAACAAAGAAACCCTCTTCTAAGACAGGCTTATATCCCTTGCAGTTTTCATCGCCATTATTTGCATATCTTTGCTTAGAAAGCAAACAGTGAGTTGTCTGTAGCAGGAAATACTAAGTAAGCCCCCTGTCACTCCTGCTGCAGTAGTTGCCTGGCCCCTCACCCTTTGTGTGGCACAAAAAGGCCTCTTAGGCTCTGACAACCAGTTGCCAATCCCCAAAGGAAGCAGGGGATGCAGTGGGAGAGTGCAAGATGTGGGATGAGGGGGTGCTATGATTCTCAGGGAGGCCTAGGCCTGTCCTACCCTGGCACATGACTCACTGTAGAGCCATCTCTGGGGCCCTCTTGTTTTATCTAGGGCAGGATGGAGAAAGGTCAGCCTCTGGACCTGCCCTGTTACCACCTTCAGTCATTCACCATGTAATTCATCCATCCTACTTGCCCTGTTCCAGTGACCATTCTTTCGCTCCTTCCTTTCAAATCTGCATGTGTCTCTACCCTTTCTCCTTCAAAAGCCAGCCCCACTCAGGATGACCCCATCTAGGTTGGTTTTCTTCCCCCCTTGGGATAGAATGAGGTGAGGAAACTCTGCTTTAGAGCCACAGGCCACATCTGTCTAAACAGCCAGGTATACCTGACTCACTATAAAAGGGGCCGTTTGCCCCCTCCCCTCTCTCTTGCTCTTGCCTTCTGTCCCCTTCCCCCTTCTCTCTCCACATGCTCATGGCCAGCCTCTACTTCTCTTTTCTTCTCTTCTCTTCTCTTCTCTTCTCTTCTCTTCTCTTCTCTTCTCTTCTCTTCTCTTCTCTTCTCTTCTCTTCTCTTCTCTTCTCTTCTCTTCTCTTCTCTTCTCTTCTCTTCCTCTCTCTCTCTCTCTCTCTCTCTCTCTCTCTCTCTCTCTCCCCCTCTCCCTTTCTCTGCCTCTACTACCTTCTCAAGTCCCTTCCCCATGCCCTGATTAATCTCTGTTCTATACTCTTGTAAGACTCTGGTGAGTCTTAGCTTACTGGGGACTCCCTCAGTGAGCATAGGAATCGATGCCAAAAGCAGGAGGAATTTATTGTTCCAATGCACTGGGGTCGTCCTACGCCCAAAGGAGAGGTGGTGACTGCACGCAGCTTAGAACTGTGAGCTTTATACAGTTTTCAGAGCAGCAGCCATTAGGCACAATTGATTGGCAGAACAATGTGACTTTTAAACTAATTGGTCTTTAGGGAATGAGGTGGTAGGGACTTCCCCTGTCCATAGGTGGCCAATGGTCTGTCCTGTGGAATGCGTCATCTATGTGCTCTGGGCTTTGCCCACCCACAGGTGGCCCATAGTTGTCCCCTCCCTCCCCCCCCCATCTGAGGAATGTTAATAAGCCTCTCCCTTCTGGAGGGGAGAGGTGCCTAAGTGTTCCATGACCTTTCCCTTCCAGGAGGGGAGGGGGAGGGCTCTGGTGGAATTTTCCAAACTTCCTGAGCTGACCTCTTCACTATACTGTCATGTGACTGGTCCCTCAGGGGGAAGGGATGCCTCAGCATGCCCCCTCCCATGGCACTCCCTTCCCCACACCTTACCATACATCCAACAAAATGTATGCCTTTTCTCTTTATCATTTTTATAAGCACATCAACATCCAATCAAACGTCACCTCCAGGACCTAAGGAGAAGGCAAGGATTGCATAGGGTGGCCAAGAATACAAGGGACCGCAG
Source organism: Apodemus sylvaticus (assembly GCF_947179515.1). Classification (NCBI taxonomy): domain Eukaryota; kingdom Metazoa; phylum Chordata; class Mammalia; order Rodentia; family Muridae; genus Apodemus; species Apodemus sylvaticus. Next base: position 16,455,947 of record NC_067475.1, read on the forward strand.
TGTGCTGTCTTAGGTGGTGGGTGTCTTTTATCTCGGTGCCTGATAATCTTACTGCTAAGTTGTATATTTAACCCCTGGGGCTGTGCATTGAAGGAAGGACAGAAAGAAGGAAGGAGAAGGAGGGGCAGTGGGTTTGTGAGCCAAGTCATCCTGCCCTAGCCTGTGTCTACCAGGGGCATTCAACCTGTTGACATCCCAACCATGGCACTGTCAGTTACAATGTGTGTGGTCGATGCACAGCTATCTTGGGTTGTGTGTGGCCTGTGGGCACAGGTTGACACATCTTCCTGTGTAAGTCCTTGTTTACTGATCCTATTGACAGACAGAGCAGACACTGTGCTCATTAAGTGGGGCCTCTGTGAGGACCTGGAGACCTCCCACTCCTCTCCAGCCCAATGGGGACTCTGGGACTGTCTAAGACTCCAGATGTGGATACATACAGCAGATGGATTTTTGCCCCTGCCCGTGTGGCATCCAAAGAAAGACGGAAGGGATCTTGAATCTCTTTGAAGGGTTTTTCAATCCCGCTTCCTTCAAGAGGCACTAGCCATGGGGCTCTACCAGGGGATGTCCTTGTCTGCTGTGGTGCTTCAGTCTGAGCATTGGGTGCTAGCTCTGGATGAAGTTACAGCATCTGTTACACCTTTAACAGCCCCTGCCCTCCCCCTTTTGAAGCAAGGTCTCACTCTTGAGTTCTGGGAATGGATGAGTGCCACCATACCTGACTGACAGAATTCCACTGTCCCCTCTCCTGTGTGTGTGTGTGTGTTGTGTTGTGTTGTGTTGTGTGTGTGTGTGAACCAAAGGTCAATGTTGGGTGTCTTCCTCAGTCCACAGTTACCCTCCATCTTTCCTTCTCACCCTGTTCCTACTCCCTTCTTCCTTCTTGCAGGCCAGGCTTGCTTAAAATTTGCTTGGTAGCTATGGGTGACTATAAGGAATAAGATGTAAAGAAATGATACTGAAAGGATAGAAAATAATACAGCCTAACTCTAATGACCCCAAGAAGTCAGAAGGTTAAAATGCTATCTCACTTTGTTAGAAACTAGGTAAAAGGTCACATTCCAGAGCCCGCCCTTTGTTTAGACCTAGCAGAAAGGCCTTGAATAGGTGATCCTGGCCCCACAAGGTAACTGGAAATGGGCTAAGCTTATCTTTCGTCTGTAAACTGCTTACACCATTACCCCTATACAGGAGTTCACACAGCTATAGACATTCAAGAAAATAGGAAACTAATTGGTCCACTGTGTGTGGGCTCTGATAATTTAAACTGATTGGTCTAAAAACCATGGAGTGGTACAAATCAATTGGCTCGCATTTCTTGGGCTCTCTATGCTAAGAAATTATTGGTTTGTGATTCGAGGGCTTTGTCATAAACTTAGGAAAGCTGTCGCAATTTGGCACTCTGTGGTCCACAGTCCTCTAGCCCTGCGTGGTTTATGGCTGTGGAACCTAGAATTCTGGAATAAAGAAACCCTCATGTTATTGCATCGAGACCGTTTCTCTCGAGTGATTTGGGTGTCGCCTTCCGGGGCGTGGGGTGCTGGGGCACACCCTCGGTTTTTGGGGTCTTACAATACCATGGATGAATGTAACCATGGAAACCAAGCCTATTCACTATTTACTTATTTATTGCTACTTATGAATAAATAAGCTGTTATAACCTGACCTCTGAGTCCAAGGCTCCCTTCTCTCCTCTGTCCTCAATCCTGATTCTCGACAGTGATCACGAACTCCTGATCCTCCTATATCTACCCAATTGGTGCTGGGATTCTAAATGTGCTCCCCTACCCAGTTCATTGTAGAGTAGGGATTGACTCCAGAATTCTTGGCAAGCACTCTACCACTGAGCTACATACATCCCTCCTCACCCTCTACCTTAACTACTGAGACAATCTCTCACAGAACCTGGAGCCCGCTGGTCTAGCTAGACTGGCCAACAAGTTCCAGGGAGTCTGTGTCTCCTCCTTGGTGCTGGTGCTACAGCTGTGTGCCACCAGGAGCAGCTTTTTATTTGGGTACTTGTGTGGCAAGCAACTTTTACTGAGTGAACCATCTCCCTACCCCAGGACCTCACTTTTGAATCTCAAAACCTAACTGCGCGAATGAATCTTAGAGGCTTTAGTTTCTTTTGGGCGGCCTTCCTTTGGGATGGAAATACTTCATAGCTTTCTGGGTCAGCCAGTGTGGTGTGGAGAGCTACCATGCAACAGACATCAGTGAGCATGTCCGTGAAAGCATTATCGCCACACGAGTGCAAGATGCTGCTTTCTCCTCGTGCAAAGAGAGTCCCATACTGGGAAAAGCAGGGTCTACACTCCATGAACCCACAACGGCAGGCATGGAACTTGAGTGTGTCCCACTGAGTCTCATTCTGTTCAAGTCTCAGTGTCTCTCGGCCTGCTCAACCCAACTCAGGAAGATGCTCTCGCCTTTTGTAAACACGGTAAACGTGGTACTTGGCAGTTTCTTCTTTCTGTGAACATTTATCTGGAAAGGAATCACTGTGTGTTCTGAGCAGTTAAGTTTATCCAACATACAAATCTCTTAAAACCCATGCCCTTAACTATTTGTGGTTCTGTGGGATGTGACCAGCAGCGTCAGGGTGGCAGACTTGAAGGCACTCTGGGTCAGTCTGCTTTCTTTAAATCTTCTCCAAACACTTTAGGTTTGGCAAAATGAATCTTATGTCTTGCCAAGCCCCCGTGCCTGCAATTTGTAAACCTCTGTGTATTTTCAGGGAAATGTAGTCCATATGTTTCTGATTGATTTACACTTAACTCATCTAAACGTTGCTTTGCTAGTGTTATTTGATGTCCAAGGGGCCTTAGAGCCTGTTTACATCTGTCTAAGCTGCTTCCCCACCTCCAAGACTCAGGAAGATCTGTTTTTTGCCAATAATAAACTAAGTTGAACCACCCTACTGCCTCTCCTGTCTATACTCCTCAAGTTTGGAATAGACTCAGGTTGAATCTGAAATAAAGATCTTAAGAGACTGTGTTTGAAGTTGACCAAACCCTACTGCATACTTAGTTAAGAGGAATTAGAGCCAAGGCATCCCTGTTGCAAGCAACACCATCAAGACACCAGCTCCCCAGGGGCAGCCTTCCAGCCAAACCTTCCTCTCTCAGCCCAGTTCTCAGCTGTGACTGACCAGTGACTGGCCTCCATTGTCTCTTCCCGTAGGACTCTGTCACTCAGAAGAATGGAACAGATTTTCCTCAAGGAACAAAGAGATCCAATTCTCCCGATTCGCCAATTGTACGATTCTCCTGCCAGATTGGTGATAACATCTTGTCAAGCAAGACTGTGGTTTTCAAACAAAACAAAAGCAATCTTCAATGAGTGCTCTACACCACAGAGCCCTAATTTTAGGTAGTTTGCATTTGCCTTGCAAATGAGCCCCCAAATTACTAAGCCACAACCATGTCAAGCTGCCCTGCCCAGTGCCAGAGGAAGGATTGAGCCTGCATGTCCGCATGGGCCAGTGAACCCAGTGCTTCGAAGTGGTGGAAGTGGGTAGGCAAGGCTGCTTGCTTACAGTGGTGCCTGTAGCTCTGAAAACAGAACAGGACAGGGACAGACACTCTGCATCTCGGTCCGCACTGTGGAGGGAAAAGTACTTAGCTAGTACTTAGAAGGGATGTAACTGAGACAAAGAACGAAGTGATTTAACATTGACTTCTCAATGCTTAGGTTCATTTCGGATGTTCATTCACATGTCTATTGCTTTTTAGACCCCAAAAGGTATCAGGAACTGTGCCCTCAGCAGAGGGAACGTTGAAGCCTTTAATGGGGGAGGAAAGTAGAGTGGTTCCTGGTGCATCACAGTAAACAGGGTAAGGACGAAAGACAGCCAGGGGTTAAGGCTTTCTGTTTCTATATTTAATTCCTCTCTATTCGCATTAACTTTAAAAAGGCTTTTTATTTATTCATCTAGTGTGTGTGTGTGCGCGCGCGCACTCTCGCAAACTCCATAGTATGCCTATGTCAGAGGTCAAATTTCGGGAAGTGGGTCCCAGGGATTGAAAAAGAGTCATCAGCCTTGGCCACAAGTACCATTCATTACTCGATGAGCCATCTTGCTAGCCACAGATGAATTCTCGGCGGTATTAATTGTTCGGTTTTGATTATTCTGCCCTCCAGTGACCCGGAGGAGACAGAGACTAGAAGCGGGCACTGGGCCATCCAGGGCAACGAATGTGACAAGAGGCTAGGAGGCCCCGTCTCTGCTCTGTGGATGAGAGCTGGGGGTCCTCAGCCGTATGTGGAAACAGCATGTTCTCAGACCGACTTCGAGGTACGTTTCCAGTTATTTGAGCCTTTGGGGAGAGACCTGGGAACACAGACCGCTGGCATCATATCCATTAGCTCCTGCTGGGGCCCATGAGTACTCTAGCAACACTCATGTAGGGCCTGCACATGGGTGATCCGACACTCGACACCCCGAGTTGAACCAAGCCGTAGGTAAGCTGCTTTTCTAAAGCTTGTGAGATAATGACCTTGTCAGCATCCGTAAGGGACCAGTGTGGTACCTGGGCTGTGTTACGGCCTTTGCCCCAGCTATACTGAGCGCATGTTGGTATGAGGCCATAGGGCATGCACAGAGGCAAGGAGTTCGTGACTGTCATGGGGAGCTGAGCTGTCATTCGCTAATTCAAATCTTCTTGAGCTCTGAGGAGAAATTTCTCATTCACGGTGGCTCCCGAGGTCCTATTTTGTTTTTGTCCTTTTCGCCTTTAAGGCGTGCATTTTGTTTTTGAATTATGGTAAAACACACATTTTATGCAATGTGCCATCTTAGACATCCTCATATATGGAGTTCAGTTGCAGTCGATTCAATGTTCTGTTGTTGACCACCACCCACCTATTTCCAGCATGGTTCTCTTCTCATTCAGAATGACTATTTTAGGTTTTAATTTTTTATTATGTATATACTATTCTGCATGTATGCATGCAGGCCAGAAGAGGGCACCAGATCTCATTATCAGTGGTTATGAGCCACCATGAGGGTACTGGGATTTGAACTCAGGACCTTTGGAAGACCAGCCAGTGCTCTTAACCTCTGAGCCATCTCTCCAGACTGTGGTTCTCTCCAGACTGTGGTTCTCTTCTCAAACAGGGAATCCAGTACCTTCCCCTGAGCTCCTGCTTGGGTAGTGGGTGGGCCTGATGCTGCTTGTATTTTAGTGCTAAATACTGGTTCCTCGAGATGTGATTCTCCCTCTTCCTCTCTCCCCCCACCTCTCTCTCTCTCTCTCTGCTAACTTGGGGCAGTTGGCCCACTCCAAACTGAGGCCCACAGAATGCCGTCCCTCTGCAGAATTCCTATTACAATGGAAGAGATGGGGAGATCCCCACATTTCTAAGCCTGGTCAAACCCCTGGCCTGATTCCAGGCCCAGCCAGAGGACATTGGAAGCTTTGAAGTCTGAAGATCCACCTACCCTGGCTCCAGGCCTTGGTGGGAGTGAGAAAGTCAGTTCTAAAGCCAGGCACCGGCTCCTGACACACCCTCAGCCCTCTCTGCGCCTGTTCTCCTTTTCATCCTTTAAGGCCCACGGTAGTTTCTTTCTTCTTTCCTTCCTTCCTTCCTTCCTTCCTTCCTTCCTTCCTTCCTTTCTTCCTTCCTTCCTTTAGATTTTATTATATGTAAGTGGCTGTCTTCAGACACACCAGAAGAGGGCATTAGCTCTTGTTACAGATGGTTGTGAGCCACCGTGTGGTTGCTGGGATTTGAACTCAGGACCTCTGGAAGAGCAGTCAGTGCTCTTAACCACTGAGCCATCTCTCTAGCCCAGTAGTTTCTTCTCGGTGCAAAGTGTCTCCTCACATACTCAACTGATGCCATGTGAACCTTCTCCCCAACTTAACTAGTTGGTGTAAAGCTAGAGTCTGTGATGGGGCAGTGGAGGGAGAAAGGCGGGACTGGCAATTCACAAGAGGGGGTTGTAAGTAGAGAGAGATGAGAGGAGGAAGATGGAGGAGGAGAAAGCCGCCCTGGACCAGAACGGCTTGGCTAGGAGAAGCCGCAGGTAACGAGGGGGCTGTATAGCTGGGGAATAAGTTAGGGTGGCAAGATCTGCCCAGTCTGGGCATGTGGCTTATAAATAGAATATCTGGATTGTGCCATCTGTGCAGGCTTATTAGGATGGACATTTCTTACTCTAGCCCCGGCCTCCACAGCCATCGCTGCACTTTCTGTCTCTGAATCCGACTGTTCTAGATGCCTCGTGTAGGTAGCATCCAACAGTATCTGTCACTTGGCTTATTTTATGGCCCGGCCATGTTCTCACTTTATGGCCACCACCGAGGTCTCTCATGAGTCAGATGTTTCCCTCTCCAACATTTTTATTTTGAAACCTCAGCTAGGAAACAAAACCAGATTGGTGCCTTATCCAAAACAAACACGGGGTGGATGCTGTTGCGGTTTTGCTCCGCATTCCCTCATCTGTGTAAGGCTTGGTGTTTTCAACTTGCAACTCCTGGTGATTTCTCATACAGTCCTTTCTGCATGGCATCTGCAAACCCTTGTAATAAAGGAGGGTCTATAATCCTTACGGGATTGGATCCGGTGCTTGGGAAAGTGGTTCTCAAAGCCCGTGGCATGCTTGCCCCTGCTACGGTCATCCTGAACACCGGACTCACTGTTGTTGGCTCAGGCAGTAAAGACCATCACTACTAGCTAGCCTTCTAGATGTCCCTCTCCCTTGTGAGGTCGCTGTCTTAGAAAGATTGCTGTGAAGAGACCAAGACAACTCAGATGAAAGCATTTAACTGGGGCTCTTGCTTAGAGTTTCAGAGAGTGAGCCCGGGGTCATCATGGTGGGGGAACACGACAACAGGTATGGTGCTGAAGCAATAGCTAAGAGCTTACATCCTGACCCACAAGTTAAAGACAGAGAGATACACAGAAAGAGACAAACAGACAGAGAGATGGGGGTGGGGATGCAACTCCGCCTAAAAAGGGCTTTTGAAACCACAAAGTCCATTACCTCCTCCAACAAGACCACACCTCCTAATCCCCCAAACAAATCACCAACTAGAGACCAAGCCTTCTATTTGAACCTTTGGGGTCACCCTCCCTCCCTCCCTCACCACAGCCTTCTGGTGTGGAAACCCATAAACTTTTCTTACCAACATGTACTGATCTAAAACTATTAAATCTCTAAAAGGGACATGTCTATTAAGGGAGGGACATGTGGGTCCTTCGGGGATAGCACACACCCAACACCTGTTCTCACAATGGCTCTTCATCCGGGTGTGGGAAACACAGACTGTGTGGGTGACACACCAGGGTTGAGGACAGAGTCATAGTTGGGAGGAGTGGCTGGAGGCAGACAGAGCCCAAACAGTTCTAAATTTAACCCGAATGTCAGCAAGCCAGCATTCGAGTTACTTTTCTCAGAGCCATTCTTCCACATGGGGAGTTTGGTGGCTTTAGGCTCCGAGGAGTCCATGCCAGTGACCAACGCTGGGCTGGTTCATCTTCAGAACCATGAACCAGAGATGGCTGTGTGTGCAGCAAGGCCATCTGGGGCTTCTCCTTCTAATCCTCCCTCTGCTGTCTAACTCCTCTGGTGTTTCATTTAGTCCTCGGTCATGGAGGACAGGTCTGGGGGCTGTAAGGGTGCATTTGTCATTTGTGGTCAGAAGCCTCGGTGTGGCTAGCAGTGTGCAGGCTCCTTTACCTCTGTCTCCCATTTCCTTCTTCCTTGCACTAACACCTTTCTCTCAGGGCGGACACATGAAGAAGAGGGGTGAGGTAACCACACACTTAATGTCCTGATAAGACAGTGATTAAGACAGAGATCAGCTGATTATTCTACCTTATCCACTGAGAACGTGGGTAGCACCCAGTTCTACATCAGCTCTGTGAGTCTCTCTTCACTTAATGGTTAAAAAAAAAAAAGCCCAAAGAATTAGTGCCGAGGGACCCCAAAACGTGGTCAGGACCAGTGAGTGGCCCTGGAATCTGGCTTCACATGAGTGTCACACAAAAAACACTGAATGGCGTTGAATTTTGACTGCTTTGGTGGTTTTGAGACAGGGTCATCCCTTGTAACTCAGTCTGGTCTTGGATTCATGATTCCCCCTCCTCAGTTTCCTTAGGGCTAGGTTCACAGGCATGGGCCACACCAGGCAGGGCTTGACAGGCGTTTCAAGTGGAGGCTGAAGAGTCTATTCTGGGTAGCTTTCCTAGTGGTTTGGCATTGTTCGCAGTGGGAGTTTGGGTAAGCCCTGGTCTAGACATCTCTCTGCCGTAGCAAGTTCTTTCTGGTGTTCCAGGGAGGTGTCAAGGCATATGTGTTTACAGTCTTCAGTCAGGACTCCACCCAACTGTAGAGCCCTCCCAAAATCTGATCCCGTTTACTACAGCGCTTCCCTCTGCAAAGACTGGGACCGAGTACCCTGCTCCACCCCCACCCGCCAGCGGCTTCTGGGTCTCCCACCACCTTGGTTCCTGTCACCTACCTGTTCTGTGAGGGCTTGTCATCTTCCTCCTCTTGCTGTTCTTCAAGAAGCATCTCTGCAGCTCCGTCTCCGGCTTCGCGCCTTCAGTACACTTTCTCCCATCTGGAGTCTGGGTTTATTTTTCTTCCTGCCTAACTACTTCTAATATACTAAGTCAATAAACAGATTCTCTGTGGTTACATATGGCAAACAGCTGAGATTTACAGTCGAGAGTAAAATTTCCTCATTTGGGGAAAAAAGAAAAAAAAGAAAACCCATCATTTCACAGATTTTTTAAAAAGTGGTCATTCTGATCTCCAGGGCAAATACGAGTGTTTTATAACCTTTCACAAAAGCTTACGCCTTGATTAAATTTTTATTATGAATTATTAATTAAACCAAGGAAATGCAGAGGCCCAAACCTTTGCTTAAATTTGCTCCAGATTGAGACAGAAACCAACGGCGGCGAGGAAGCCTGAAGGGGCTCAGTGGTGAACGACACGCGTAGGCCACTCCAGCACTTTCATCCGCCAACGGGCTCCAAACCAGCCGTGTAAATGAGCCCACATGCCCAGCCAGAGCAGCTGGAAAGCGGCCTGGGAGAACAGGACCTCTGCCGCCGCCGCCCGCTCCACGGCTGCTCTCTTCCTGGCCTGTCTGTCTTCGCCCCGTAGAGTTCTGGACTTTGAGACACCCGGGCTGGGGTCTGTGGAGGGGTCTGTGGAGGGTTAGCCCTGTAGAGGCACTTGAGCTCTTCACATGGTGTGAGGCTGTGAGTCGGCAGGGGAGAGTAAGTAAGGAGAGTAAGCAGGAGAAAAGAACATCATGGTGGCTGCGGCAGCCAAGCCGAGTCAGGGACAGCTCTCCAGTCGAGTGATTGATTCCACAGGGCCATCCAATATGGCTCCATCGGTTGCTGGAGGGGTGTGTGAACAACTGTGGAGATACAGCCCCCACACCCTTTGCCCTTCCCTCCTTGAAGAAAGGACCCTCAGGTCTTGCTTTGGGGCCAACAGAACATACGGGGATATGTATGTAAGGAGATAGGTCTGACTTCTCCCAATAAGAGAGTCTTTATTTTTTTCTCTTAACACTGAGGGGGTTGGCAGCCTGGACTTCAAACAAGAGATGCTGGCCATTGACGAGCTCTTGAAGGCTGACGAGGTGGTTCAGTGGTAAAGTGATAAAGGCTTTACAAACCTACTGAAGTGAGGCCTGTCCCTGTATCCCATGATGGAAGGAGAGAGCCTACTCCTAAAGGTTATCCTGACCAAATTTACCTCTCTCTCTCTCTCTCTCTCTCTCTCTCTCTCTCTCTCTCTCTCTCTCTCTCTGTCACACAGACACACACACACACACACACAGAGAGAGAGAGAGAGAGAGAGAGAGAGAGAATGCGAGAGCGCAAGATCACACGACAGAATCAAAGAGCTGTCAGTAATGAAAGGAAGCAATTAATCCTAGTATTACAACACAGTGGTGGCAAGTACTGTCTGTAGACCTATCTCCATGGTACCCACACCCTTAGGATGGGCAGCAGGGGAGCAGGCTTTCCTGAGGAAGACATAGAGACGAGGTCTACAGTCTGTTCCTTGGGTAACCTTCAAAGTCTAGGTGCTAAAGGCTTGGCTCCTGCTTGGAGTTATTGGGAGGTGGCAGGGACTTAGAGACCGGGCCTAGTGGGAGGCCATGAGTGGGGCGCTTGCGGGAAGCCATTCTCTTACTCTCCTTTCTTTCTTTTTTTCTTTCTTTCTTTTTTTTTTTGGATTTTTGTTTTTTTTTTGTTTTTTTTTTTTTTTGTTTTTTGTTTTTTGTTTTTTTTTTTTTTTTTTTTTTTTTGAGACAGGGTTTCTCTGTATAGCCCTAGCTATCCTGGAACTCACTCTGTAGACCAGGCTGGCCTTGAACTCAGAAATCTGCCTGCTTCTGCCTCCCAGAGTGCTGGGATTACAGGCATGCGCCACCACCGCCCGGCTCTCTCTCCTTTCTTGCTAGCAATAATGCCCACAGTATTTCTCCATCACACACCCCCACTGGGTTGGCTAGTTTTATGCCAGTCTGACATAAGGTAGAGAAGGGCTAAATAAGCCCTCGGTTGAGAAAAGGCCTCCATAGATCCAGCTGCAGGGCATTTCCTTACTTAGTGATTGCTAGAGGAAGGCCCAGCCTGTTGTGGGTGGGGCCATCCCTGTGCTGGTGGTCATCCATCCTATAATAAAGCAGGCTGAGCAAGTCAGTTAAGCAGTATTCCTCCACGGCCTCTGCTTCAGCTCCTGCCTCCAGGTTCCGGACCAGGTGGTACTCCTGCCATGGCTTCCCTCCATAGATTGTGACTCTCTCTGTGGAAGCAAAACAATCCCTTTCCTCCCCAAGTTGCTTTTGGTCACGGTGTTTCATCACAACTACAGTAGCACCATGATGGGTTACCCTAAGGCCAAAGAGGGCCAAGCAAACACGGACCCACAACTCCCAAACTGTGGGGCAAACCAGTTTTCTCTTTATACGTCGATTATCTCAGGTGTTTGTTACACACACAGGAAGCTGATTGACTCAACAAGTCTTGAGAAATGAATGGCTGGGGAATGGGATGTCGGAAATTTGAGGCCGGTGAAGGCCCCTGGGTAGCACCGCTGAGGAAGAGGACTGTGGAGAGGATGTCTGTCCAAAGAGAAGAAAGGACTTAACAGGCTGGGTACAGAGACTCGCGCCTTTAATCCTAGCATCTGGGAGGCAGAGGCAGGAGGATCTCTGTGATTTCAACGACAGCCTAATCTACAGATGAAATTCCAGCCCATCTAGGGCTGCATAGTGAGACCCTGTCTGAAAAACAAAGAGAAACAAAAGGAGGAGGGAGAGAGGGAGGGAAGAACAGAGGAAGGAAGGAAGGAAGGAAGAGAAATGGTGTGAGTTTTCTGAGATGTGACCAGCCCTTGCTTCAGTGCTAAGTTCTCCCCTCCTGCCCTCCTCTGGCCTCTTTACCTTCAAGAGGAATATAGAATTAATGCAGCTGCATGTCTTTTAATGCATTCAAAAATGATCTTTGAAACTGGATATGGTGGCTCATGATTTAATCCTAGTACCCGGGAGGCAGAGGCAGAAAAATCAGGAGTTCGAAATCGGCCTTGTTTATATAGTGCATTTGAGGCCAGCCTGGGCTACACACAACCCTGTTTCTGATCTGCTTTTTGAAGCAAGTGAAGGGTGGCTGTGACAGCCCTTCCAGGACTCAGCATCTGCACTTCTGAGCTGGCTTCTGAGCTGGGCCGTGCCTGGCTGGAAGCTGACCTCCAAGGCCTCCGGGGACAGGAGGGTAAAGAACTTTCCACCTGCCCCGGAAGCGAATATCCCCCAGGCCCCGTGATCTTTAGCCATTCCCCAGCTGTGCCCGAGCGATTCGCCTGCAGGCTGGTATTTGTTTGTAGCTTTCCTGTGCTGGAGTCAGGCCTTGTGACAGACTGGCAGCAGCGCTTCCGTGTGTGACATCACATAAAGGAGTTGTAAGAACCCCGTAAAGATAAGAGTGGTGGTGGAACGGACGAAGAGGGCCGTTTCCTTTCTAGCAGCTGCAGTGAATCACAGCCCAAAAGGAAGACAGAGAACAGACCCCGGGTATAGGGGTGGGGCTCAGAACCCTGCGATTGTGTTAGCAGAGGCTGGGTAGAGTGGGAAGTAGGAGACAGATACCTAAAGGGTGGGGTTGGGGACTAGCCTTGGCTGGCGTCTAGTTTTGTGACTGATTACATACACTGTGTAAGCCTGTCAGCACTGGAACGCACTCCGCTTGCCAGACCTAATTAATACCTACTGTGAGTCTAGAACCAGCTCCGAGCTTAGAGGAGTGAGGAGCACCCACCCGCCCCCAATAAAGGGATGACCTCAACCCCGGAGGACTCTGTCCGAGAAAGTCCTCCCTTTCCTTCTCCTCATCCCCAAAGTGAAGAGAGAGATTCCTAGTTGGAACTTCTTGAGGTCGAAGGGTCTGTTGGAGAATCTGTTCTATTTGCTCTTGCACTTTGAAGTTCTTTCCGCAGCTGAGCTACGGGGCCTCCCAAGGTCTCCCGAAGGGTTTTAACAATAGTGAGATGATGTCAAGCCAGGGTTTTGGAGAAGGTAGACTGTAACTTTTTGTTGCTACCTTACACGTGAGACATGTATTTAGCTCAGTCCGCTGTGGTGTTGAGGCGAGTCCGTCCGGAAAGTTTTAACTAGTATTTGGTCACATGGCGAGTTTGAGGCCTAGCAGTGCCCAGGAGCTACAGTTCATTTCCGATCTTGGCTGGTAAGCTTTAACTTTGCCTTCCTTTATCAAAGCAAGCTGAGGAAGGATCCACGAGGTAACGCAGTCTGTATTAGGGGACCTTGGCTTTGGGGTCCAGTTTCACATTTTCCTCGATTTATTTACTGGGTCTGCTCATGCCTGGGGCAGGCTAACTGTAGCGTTAGTAGGGGAGACGTTATAGACAAGCAAGGCCCATGGGGAACCCTTGGCTTGCTCCCACTTCCTTCTTTTAGAGGCGCCATTGCTGGACAACATGACCCTGGAAGTGAGAGCTCAGCGGCCTCAGACAGGAACGCTTTATCTCTGAGGTTATTTCGAATGTGCTCCACCAGCTTCTGCCCAGAACCGCACCGGTAGCCGGTAGCCGGATAAGCTCCTGTGTTTATCAAGTCTAAACAATTGTCAGAACGCAATTAGCCAGGGAGGCCCCTGGCTTCTGATAAGCAATGCCTGCAGCTGGACTTTGCCAGGGGCCCGGTCCTGCTGCTGGGGACACCACGATGTCACTACCCCGTACCGCGCTCCGAGTCTCCTCTATCCCTGTCCTAAATTTAAAGGGTATTTGATGCCCCAACACATTCGTTTTGGTGTTCTTTGCCCATAGTGGGAAATAAAACCCAGTAGCTTTTATAGGTGGATAAATCCTTTTTAAAGGCTCCTTTGTTATCACTGTGGGGTTTGTGTGCACTAAAACTGAGTTTTAAGGGACCGATGAAACCCTATAATCACAGTTTGCTATTTCTGGAAGGGATCCCTTCCTGGTATAGACAGAATCACAGTCCAGAGGGCCTGGGACTTGTCAGAGGAACATGTTTGTGAACTTTGGGCAGATGTGGGTTGGAAGCTTGGTGTGGCCACCGACCTGGGCCTGACCTTGGATAAACTCCTGGAGCCACTATTTCCTCATCTGTTCAGGGAAATCCACAATCTGAACCCCACAGCACTGCTGGGAGAGAGGAACACAGTTTCCCTCGGTCAAGGTCACGCAGATAACCAGGCAGGGCCAACGCCAGACCTCTGGAAACACATCCTGGCTCCCAGGTTTCATTCTTTCCACTTCGGGGTCTTCTCTCACCTCCCATTTTCCATCAAATAGAACGAGCCTGTCTCTGTCCCTCTCTAAGTTCAGCACGCCTCACGTGCTGCACTCCCAGATGATCTGAGGCCCAGGCCTGCTCAGGGACTCGTGCTTATATGGTGATAGCATCTATATTTTTGTGTCTGGATGAATTAATAAGCGACTTGCCATTGTACTGAGGAAAAACCAGACATCACCTCATGGCCTCAGAAAGAGAGCGCCGTTTTCCCTGTACCTTCTGGTAAATGTGCTACTTAGATTTAGTGGCAGCAGAAGAGGTTTTACATGGGTGTTTGCCCAGACGAAGGGTGTCATTGGTCCACAGCCAGAAAACACCCCATTCCTACCTCAACCTGCCTCATGACATTAAAGTTTGAGGTTCTGAGTCTCAGATCTGGTCTGAGTTTGAAACCTTCGCCTGGCCGTCCTCTGAGCCTTGGACACTAGGTGGCGCCACAGGAACATCTGAGACAGGTTGGCCACTGGCTAGGATGCGCGTGGCCCTGGGAAATCCTTTGGCTTTCTACCAGCTGCCTCAACCAGACACCTCCATCCGATGGTTCCCTGTTAGGACCTTCATGTGTTGCACGGCGGGGTGAGGGGGAACTGGCCCTGTGGCTGCGCCCAGGATTTGAAGCACCAATGAGCTAAGCTCTTTTGTTCTCTGTTACCCCTCCTCTCTCACGGGTCGCTCCCTGCCCCGTTATTAATTACTCATTTGCTTTGATTGGCATCAGCTAGAGGGTTTGCGTGTTGAGCAGGAGGCTGTCAAAGCCCCCGGGGCTGCTGACACGGGCACGAGCACGAGCCGTAAGAGCCTGCCTGGGAGTATGCGTGGTAAGGGGTAACAGCAGCCCGGTTGTCACTAGCTTCAGGCACTGCGTGCCCCACCCCTCCCTGATGCCCCGTACACCCCTTAGAATCGGTCTTCTCAGCTTTCTGTTCAGTTCTCCTTCCTGGGAACCACAGATACCCTGTTACATCTCAAATCACAAGGTGGTTTCTCCAGGTCACCTGCTGTCCTCTGGCCTTCCTGTCTGCATCACCGTAACCTTTGCCCCATTCAGGGAGCTGTTTAGACTCCCGGGCCCACAGAGCTGATCCCTGCCCTCTACTACTGAGCTCCTGCTCTTCACCATGAGTCCTCTACCTGCCCCCGTTGGAACCCTGACCCCTACCACACTGAGCCTATAGGTCACCACTGTGTTCCGCAGGATACCTCCCTGCAGAGTGCTAATGGAAGACACTTCGGAGCCGAGAAGTCCCCCAACCCACGCCATGACACCTTGTCCTTTGCACTCTGGAGAGCCTGACATGAATTCTGGGGAGGTGGGTGTTGGTCCTTTCCTTCCTACCCCCCTTTAAGCTGAAAGCTTAAAGGACACACAAGGACACACTTGTCAGGCAGTCAACATGGTAGCAGCTTGATTTCAGAACAGGTTTGTTTTGGGTTTCCGCCCCCCTTCTTCTGGGTGTTATGACATCTGTGCCTAGAGCCAGGCTGGGCGCTGCCGTTGGCTGGGACTGCAGGCCCAGCGACATAATTCCAACATGCACTTTGCCCGTGAGATCAAAGACGTGGCAGGCAGAACCCGAAGGGTTGAGCTGGCAGAAGAGAAAGAGAGAAAGAAGGAAGGGTTCTGAGATCAGGGATTTCTCCTGGCCTCTGCTTGACCCTCTGCTGCAGCAGGGCTGAAAGACATCCAGTCACGTGCTTAATGTCTCCAGCCTCAGTTTCCCACCACCTCCTAACTCACAGGAAGTGCGATCTATACAAGTACCCTGGTGGCAAGGACTCAGTAAACAGTTCCAGTTGCTACCAAGCCTAAGCCTTTGGCCCGACCTTTTACCAAACTGTAGAAACTAAAAGGCATATTTTATATTCCATGTTTTCTATTCACTCCCAGGGTGGAAGAGAGGGCATTCCAGGGCTCTCAGAGAGGACGTGGCCACGCACAGGAGAGAAAACATGTGACGCTGGGCACACTGGCCTCCTTATTCTGAAATGATCCTTCCTTGCCTTCTGAAATGTTCTCAGACTCCAGCTGCTATTGCACTGTAATGCCACTAGGGTGACTCTGCCTGTGGCAGTATGTTCCTACCATTGTGTTTATGAAAATCAGAGCAACCAGTTAAGGTTTCACAGTGGGAGACCTGGTCAACCATCCTTTGGCCCAAACCCACATATTCCTTTACTTATACAAGCCTCTGCTGCTGAAATAGAAGAGTCTACCTAAATTTCTGGTCCCTTCTGCAGTATTATCCATGTGCTGAATGCCTGCTTCTGATTTAAGACTTTGAATAGTAGGACTGGAATGAAGCTCAGAGCTACACTGTCAGCCTAACAGGTGCAGGGTTTGATCTTCAGAGCTGCCTAGAGGGGCCTCGCCTTCAAATGCTACAGGGAGCCTGGCTAGTCCAAGGATGAAGCCGGTGGACTCGATTGAGTTTCTGCTGGGATCCTTTCCGAGACAGTCAAACCCTTCTTCAACTCGGAACTGTGCACTGTGTAGCTCTGGGAGCTGCCTGCCTCGGGTGGAGAGAGATGTTCTCACAGCTTTGGGTTCCCTATCTTCTGGACCTTGGGACATTTACTAATGCTATGAATGAGACCGAGGTAGCAAGCCACCCCTAAGTGTGAAAGCCACGGATTATTAATGCCTTGCTTCAGGCTGCCCCCTCTGCTTGCTAGCCCACTTTAAGCAGCATTATTAAAACAGGCTTGATTATTTTGAGACGGCGGCCCAATTAGAAGCTATATACTCCTTCAATGTATGTGTTTATACATAGCGCTTCAGATAAAATACATATTTATAAGTATGCACATGTTGTGTGTGTGTATGTGTGTGTGCTTAGCAGTTTAATTACCTGGGCTAAATTGCTAGAAGAAATACTCAGAGGTGAGGCCCCTTTTCTGGGGCTAGATTCAGAGCAGAGGACACCCCAGAAGGGGATGGTGCTGATGTCTTCTCCATGACATCATAACGGAAGTCCCAAGTGCACAGAGCCCTGGCCCTCTGTCAAGAGATGGCGTCTTTGGCACAAGCTGATTCTGACCTCTGCTCTGCGCCACCGAGGATGTCCCTTTTATATTGAACTGTGTGGGTTGGGGAGCGCTGAGACAAGCGCCCTTATCATAGCTCCGGAGAGACATCGACTTCAGGCCTTTGTTTCCAGGACTGGTTGTCTAGCCTTCCTAATGAGCGAATATGTTCTCTTTAAGGAAACAAACAAACAAAGCAAAAACACCAATTCATCTGGATTTTCTTCATTTGTCTTAAATACAAACAAACAAAAGGAGAGTGGTTATTTCTGCACCGACTGCTTCCAATGCAAGCTGCCTCATCGCTCGGGGTGCCTGGACGCTGCTTGGCACCACAGGGCCCACAGGGCCAGTTCCAACTGTTACTCAGTAAGGCCTTTTTTTTCTTTCCAAAATTCCCCACGTTCCTTTAAGGCCCATTTAACTGCAGGGTTTTGTTTATTCTCCCGGCAATCAGCATTTAAAATAAGACAAACAAGCGTTTTTTTCCTGGCTGTGAATCCCTGCCGGCCAGCCTCCACCTGCACACCTGAAACCAACGTGTCCAATTGAATTTCCCAGTAACCCAGAGCCTCTTCAGAGACCTGCCCCCTCCGTCGATCAGGCTGGGAGTGGGGAACCTGAGCAGTGTAAATGCAATTTTAAGAATTGCTAATGACGCTAGAAAATCTGCAATGCAATTAGCATCATTGGATTTGGCTCTCCTCTGAAGGCACAAACCTCCTTGTCATACTGCAGTGGTAGGAGAGGGAAACGGGCACACGTTTGCCCAGCCCACCCTGGGTATGTTGGCAGCCCCTTCCCACCAAAGACCCAAGCAGGAGCTTTGGATCCTCTCTTGTATAGCTATTGACTCTTTGTCTCTTTTCTGGGTTGCAGGGTGTGTGTATGTGTGTGTGTGGTGGTGAGGTTACATGGAGGGTTGATTGTAGCCTTCGGTATCTGGTCTTCCACTGGAGCCACTCTATTATCTGGGAAATTGGGGCCCACTTTGCAAGCTATTTTGCTCCCTAGGATTTCAATCCAACCTTGATTCCTCCTGTTCTGGGCCAGTAATTTTGGCCAGGGTTCATTGTCACCTCTGGAGTTATGGGGACTCTCTTACCACCATTACCCACCACAGGTTGTCTGTCTGTCTTTCTGTCTTGCTGTCTCTGTCTCTCTCCCCCTCTGATTTCCTTGTCTTCTTCATGCTCCACAGGTGAGAAGAGTAGAAGAATATCCCATGAAGAGAGGCAGAAGAAGAGGCAATTGGGCTGGGGTTTGAATGTGAGTTATTGGATTAAAACACAAACCTTACTTTTTCATAGGAAAATTATTTTTGCTTCCTGGAAAAATAACAGGGGCCAAACACACAAATCCTGTTAGCTGCCTAAAAGGCTGCCAAATGCCACAGATGATCTTGGTGGGTCTGTTTAATTCAGCAAAGGTTTCTACTCTGGGGATCTTCTTTCAAATACTGAGGCCCAAATCAGGAGCTCATAGAGGGGAGCTGTTCTTCCAAGATTCCAGATGTGTCTGTGAGACAACACGTTACAGGCCAAATTGATTTCACCCTTGGGAAACCGGAGATTTTTTCAAAGTTATGTCTGCAAAGCCGGCTAATGCAATTCCCCATTAGTACATTAAAGTGTGCCCTTATTAATTCAAACATAAAGGCAACAAAATAAGCTGTTAAATTTAAAATATAATACATATATAATGAGGAGAATGTGTGAAAGCCTTATTCAAATGAAAATACAGGAGTGTTTGAACTACTGAGGTATCTTTTGTATTGAATTATGAGCATATGTAATAGATTTAATTATTAATTTCCCCATTGTTCTATGCATACAGACAGGGTTCAAGGCACAGTCATCCTCTGGCTTTCATAGATCTAATTTGTATAATTATTGCCTGAATAAAGAATTGCTCCAATCCTAGCTCTCTCTTTCTTTCTTTCCCTCTTCTAAACACTGTTTCAACGCCGCATTCCAATAGGCGAGCACCTGCCGCTTCTTCAAAGTCAGCTGATCATTCCGGATGATGGACGGCGAGGCCGCTGATGACGTCTCCTTTCAAGTCTCTTTGTCTAAGTGAATTATCGTGCGTCCTTTTAATTTTATTGAACAAATTACATTTGTCAAGGTCTATCTTTGTAAATAAATGATAACTAGAGGCACATGGATGCATATTTCTGCTGTTCAAGGGCTCCCGTTCCATTTCTGGAAGCCAGATGAACAAAGGAGAAACTTTCCTCTAAAAGCAATTATCTTTCTGCATTTCCCATCAGCGCAATTATATTGCAGGGAATTTTAAGGAGCCGTAGAAGTAGAATTGAATGCTTAAAAACTGTGTTTGCCGAATTGCTATGCAAAAGTTGAACAGGCTGTGTGGGATCAGACAAAATAGTATCTCTCTCCTGGCCACATTCCCCCAAGTTCAGAGTGAGCCTCAAGGATGAAGCCAGTGTGGGGTGACCTCGGCCACGTTTAGGGGTCCTGTGTTTCTTGAACAGAATCTGTAATGACATTTCTGAATCCTGAGGGCTGTTGGCAAGGTGACTGGGAACACAGACAATAAAACCACCCACTTCCAGTTTATTTGGAAGGCTTCTGATTTGCTGATTTCGCTCTGCCCGGAAGAGAAACCTACTCGCTTATTAAGTAACCCATGAATGGGGGAGGAATGAGGGAGGACTGTTTACAAGTGGTGGGGCAGCACTAGCTCTACCCCCTGAAGCAAACCAGTGGCAGACTGGAGAGCTACCGAGCGTGGTTTGTGTGGCTACTCTGTCAATAAGGCATGTCAGCCAGGGTCATTTCTTCATCACTGGCTTCTCCACAATCTACTGAATTGTAGCTAAGAAGTAAATTGTACTATTTTATCAGTGATGGCTCAGAAGTAGTGTGTGCGTGCGTGTTCGTGTGCGTGTGTGTGTGTGTGTGTGTGTGTGTGTGTGTGTGTGTATGTGTGTGTGTATGTGTGTGTGTGTGTGTGTGTATGTGTGTGTTGGGGGCACTTGCACACCATGGTGTGTATGGACATCATATGTATGAGCACATGTACACTTAGGTATCTTCTTCAAGATATACATTTATTATTTTTTTGAGACAAGGTCTCTTGCAGGTTTGGTATTTGCAAGTAGGCTAGGCCAGTGATGCCCAATGATCTTTCTCCACCTCCCCACCGCCATGGCCGCTATTGTTCTTGCCAGTTTCTGAATTGACATTTTGGGATGGAGATGGGCGTTAGTGAGAGGCATCTGTAGAAAACACCAGGACTGTGGCCGGTCTGGTAACATGAGCATCAAACTACTAGGCAATTGGTGGAATAACCTTGTAAGCTGGAGATCCCAAGGAAAAGAAATCCAGAAGCAAGGGTGACCTTGTATCTTCAAGGAGAAATGGGAAAGGGGGTGTATCAATAGCCTGGAAATGAGATCCCAAGGTTCAGAAGGCTGTATGGGGCAGGGGGCAGAGCAAAGGCTGATGGTGGGGTCTTGGTTACGAGATGAAGAGTCTGAACTGGGCGATCAAATGACTTGTATTTAGACACTGTGACTATAGTCATAAATCTCGGACTGAGATATTGGTCTCCAACAGGAGTGGTAAAGGGACGAGCCCTGCACTGGGATCGAACTGCTCAAGCTTTGTGGATGTGTTGAAGGGAAAACCAAGTCTATTCTCCTATGGAAACAAGTCTGGTGTTTTTGTTATTCATCGGTGTTTCCCTTTGGCTTCAGCAGTGTCAGTAATAAGCAACCTGACGAATCAAAACCAGAAGCAAGTGATGCACACAGTAGTCTTAAAAATCTTGACTTGGGCAACTCAGTTGGTGTAAACTCTTTTCTGCTGGAAAAACGTGGACACCACTTCTGATTCCGAGCACTGCATTATCTGGGCAGGGATGGATGTGGGTCACAGGCAGCCAAGAATGGAAGCTGGTCTCCATTATAATGCTCTGCCTGGCACTAGGAATAGAAGCTCACAAGTGCTCACAGTACATGGGTCTGACGGTGAGGCTGGGCAGGGACGGTGATAAGGGCCATGGATGAAAGTGAAGCTGGGGTCGATGCCCAACAAAAGTGGGGTACAGAAAGGACCGTAGGGGAAAGAACATGGGGAACCGGGGCATAGAGAGATAGGTATGTTGAGGAACTGCTCATGCTTCATGATGACCAGGAAAGGAAAAAAAGGGAAGGAATCGGCCTGCATTAGGTGAGAAGGGCTGGGGCGAGGGGATAGTCAGCCTAGAAAGCTCCACCTTCTGTACTCAGCCACACCGAGAGTCCGAGGCCAGACTGGCATACACCATCATAGGGTAACGCTAAGGAGTCCCACAGGGGCATGGTCTGACCTCAATCAGCATAGCATCCACAGCTGGCTACTGGGGACCAGAGCCAAGTGAAGCCAGGGGTTCTTACTCACAAGCTAGAAGAGGGTCCTTCAGAAGTTTAAGAATGAGGTAGGCATGGAGGAACACACCCGTGGGCTGTGCAGTGCTTTCTCACGAGTGCCGACACCTATTCTGTCACGTAACCGTAACCTGCAGAGTTGGGTGTACACATTGTTGGTGCTGCACTTTAAGGTGGGTAAATAGATCAGAGAGGCCAGGTCTCCTCCCCCCCACCCCCCACCCCCGCCCCCACAAATTCCTGTAGGCAGAAGACTCGGAACTCAAGGCATTTGATTTCACCCTGTCATGATCCCTTTCATTCACAGAAGGCACCTGTGTGGATGCTAGAGTCATAACTGTAAAGTGGTCAGGTATATCCTGCCTTCCCATGGAGCACAGACCTAAATAGGGGCTAGGTATGAAGTTAAATCAGAAGTTTCTTTAGGGTCAAGGGCTGGTGGAAGACTATTTACGTTTTTTACATTCTGTCTATCTTACTGGCTTTGTGTGAATGTCAGAGGTTAACCCACTTAACAACCTATATCATATTTGTTTGTTTTTGTTTCTTTGAGACAGGGTCTCGCAACATAGCCCTCAATGGTCTGGAACTCATTATGTAGAACTGAAATCCACCTGCCTCTGCCTCCAGGTTCTGGGGTTAAAGGCATATGTCGTCATGCCTGGCATCACCTTGTGTTTTGAGAAAGAGTTTCTTATTGGGACCTGGGGCTCACTTATTAGGCTAAGATGACTGGTCAGTAAGAGGGCAATATCCTCTTGTTTCTGTTTTCCTGCTACTGACATTAGAAATGCCTGCTGTGGTGGAGTGACTAGACTTAGCTCAGGGAGTGGCTCTATTAGGAGGTGTGGCCTTGTTGGAGGAAATGTGTCACTGTGAGGGTGGGATTTGAGACCCTCCTCCTAGCTACCCATGAGACAGTCTTCTCCTTTTTGCCTTCTGAACAAGATGCAGAACCTCAGCTCCTTCTCCAGCACCATGTCTTCCTGGATGCCACCATACTTCCTGCCATGAAGATAGTGGACTGAACCTCTGAACCTGTCAGCCAGCCCCAATTAAATGTTGTCCTTTATAAGAGTTGCCTTTGTTATGGTGTCCGTTCACAGCGATGGAAACCCTTTCCACCTGGGTCCAGGGATCAGTCTCAGATGATCATGTTTTGTAGCAAGCATTTACAGACTGAGCTGTCTCCACAGCTCCTCTCGGCTCCCTTTAATGAATTAGAGTTTTATTAGCAAGGCACTCCTGACTGTAGGGAGAGAAATAAACTATGATGTCATGTTATTGTCAATTTGACATAATTGAGAATTGCCTGAGAGACAGACAGGTCTCTGGGCATACTTTATTGCTTTAATTGAGATGGGAAGACTTGCCCACTATGGGTGGCACCATTCCCTAGGCCAGGAATCTTAGACTGCAGAAAATGGAGTAAGCAAGCTGAGCACTAGCATCGTGTCTCTCTACTTCTTGTGTGTGGGTGCAATGAGAACAATTCCCTTGCTGCTGTGGCTTCCCTGCCACAGAGGACTGGGACACGGTGCTATGAAACAAAACAAGCCCATTTTCCTTTGCATTTGTCAGGATATTTTATCACAGCAACAGAAGAAGAAACTAAGCCAGTTTCCTACATGTATGCATGTAATTAGAAAAATCAAACCCTAGGTTATTCATCTCCACCTGGGCAGACAAAGGTCTGTTTAGTTCTTTCATTGTTTATGTATATGTATGTGTATGTATGTGATGTATATGCATATGCATATGAATATGAATATGTGTATTATATGTATATTATATGTATATGTAGTATATGATGTATATGGTGTATATGGTGTATATGATGTATATGATGTATATGTAGTATATGTATATGTTCATCCTAATTTTTCATCTTATGTTTATATATATAAAACAGAACATTTAATCTGTTTTAAGAAACATTGCAAGTCTTGGGGCAGGAGACATGATGCTCTTGATGAAGTTTGGATTTCAAAGTATTAAATTATTGCTGAGCCAACAGCAGTAGTTCAGAGGATTGAAAAATATGGGTCAGAGACATTTACCTGGCGGACATCTTAGCCCCTCCCATTGTTTCACACCACAGAAGACCATTGAGAGTGACTGTGTTAAATTAGGATGAACCAGTTTGCCCCAAGGAAGACTGACAAATGGCTCTGGTGGTAGAACGTGGGCATTCAGAGTATGGCAGTGTTGATGGCAGTTGGGAGCCCACAATCCATTCAAAGGCTTCATCACCTAGAAAAGACAGAATGACACCGCCGGAGACCACCCATGTAGACGAGGGAAAACCAAGTCATCTTTTTCCACAGGTTGTTTCCTGGTCCTGAGGACCTCTCCATAACCTGCCAGTGTCTGTGTGGCTGGCAGAGTGTGCTGTGAAGACCCACAAGCCAGCAGGTGAGCACGCACGCACGTCTGCACACTTTAGGAGGTCTGGACCTGGCCACTGGCACGTCTGAGCTGATTACTAGGAATGAGGGCTGACGGGTTTGCCTGGAGGGCTGGGAATCAGGAAGCCCGGTGAAACTCACAAGGCGTCTCGGAATGCGAAGACAATCTTGGTTCTAGCTGGAAGTCCCTGGTCCCTTCATTCTTATTTCCGGCCTGCCCAGGCTTTGTTGTGTGTTTGTTCCATGTGGTGTGACTCTCCCTAATGGCGATTTCTTTTCTGGCCTGTGGCATCCTTGTATTGTTGAAAAGTTCTTCTCCATAGTAACAGACGCTTCCACTGAGTTAACACCTCAACCCATTAAGCTTAAGTGCTTTTCAAAACATTTTATTATTGGCTGAGTGTTTGTGAAGCAGTTTACCTTGGACTCCGACCGCTTCAAGAGGTTTGTGCCTGTCTTGTGTTCTGCAGGAGCTACGCCGCAAACCCAGCGCATTCCAGCGCCCTTCGCTTGCATCTCTCTCCGGGGTAGGGAGGCCATGAGAGATTTTGAATTCAGCTTTTATATGGTCGCTTCCTTGAAAGAGGTATGCTATTACTTTTGAAAAGCAAAATCTTAAACTGTATGGACCATTTGCAGAGGACCCACCGTGAGTTCTAGTACCATCCACACCACTGCCTGTCACGCCACCTCCAGCGGATCTGACATTTTCTTCCGGCCTCTGCAAGCATGCACCCACATTCACATGAGTTTTTAAAGCCTTTAAACCATTGTACTGTAACATGGATAGAATGCGCTTACTTGGGTCAGACAATGAGCCCGTGAGCTCTGAGGGATGCTGCTCTTTCTGGGAACAATACATCGGGCTGTCACAGTCCGAGTCCCTTCTGGTCCCTTCCTGATATCAGGTTCTCTGACTTTTGTGGGTACATGGGATATGTATCCATACTTCCATGACAATGAGACAACTCGACTAGACAAAGAGCCTTGTGTTGCAAGCAAATTTGACCTATTTGTGAGGTATGTTTTTCCAGGGACCCATTTTGATTGGTGTGTACTGAAACTTGTTAAACCTCAGTGGATCTTGATGTATGGCAGACACTGGTTGCAGCAGAGCCATGGTGGGCTTCTTGGTTTTCTGTTTGTTTGTTTTCTTGTGTGTAGAATAGAGTTTGCAATCTAGAGATGGATGCATTTCACCATCTTCTAGGGTGGAGAGCATAAGCAAATACTAGGATAAAGAACCATCATAGCAAACCATGGGGCACGCGTATAACTGGTAAACTAAGTGTCATTCAGGAAGAGATTTTGATCTTGGCCCCTTGAAAGGGAATGGTAAGGTAGTGACAACATCTAATCTTGAAGTGGGTGGATAGTGGTGAGGAGGCTAATGAATAATTTGTAAATCAATCTGTGGCTAACTGTAGTGACTTCAAGTCGCCATATTGCTTTAAGATGTGGCTGGAAAATTTATTGTGGTGAAGCAGAGTCTAGAATGGGAGGTGCAGAGCTCCCTCTTCGCTTCAATTCCATTGCTATGAGACTTCAGCCACCTTCTTTCCTGAAGAAAGAAGCCTGTAGCTCCGGGGAACTGCCTTCACTACTCAGTGGCAGGGTTGTTTCCTTTGCTTCCTGATGTATCTATGTAGGCACCTTGGGTAGAAGCTTGGAAGAGGTCTGGTGTGCTGAATTCTTTGACAGCCTAGGGGCCTGGCTGTATCCTGGTCCAGGGATGAAATGTTGGTATCCAGGCATCTATTTGAAGACCTGACTGTGAAATAGAGCGTGGTTGCCTTAGGGAGACAAGGAGATGTTGAGGAGTTGCATTTTCGTCATTGGGATCACTGCCTTTGAGTCACCAATTGCTTCTCTGCTTTAGTGACAAAATGTTTTCCTATGACCCCTGTGTCACCTGTGGTTTCAGTCTTGTGTCTTTTGTGTTCTTACAAGTAATTGTGATGGCAGGACTCTCTGTGTCTTTGTGTCTCTGTCTCTTTCTTTGTGTGTGTGTGTGTCTGTGTGTCTGTGTTGGGGGGCACTTGCATGCCATGGTGTGTGTGTGTGTGAGGTCAGCAGTTGATTCTCTCCTTTTATCATGTCAGTTCTGGAATCCTGTAAAGGTCACTGGGCTAAATGGTAAACATCTTTGCTCACTGAGCTATCTCATTGGCTGACCTTTGGCTAATACCAGGGACTTCTTGATAAGACCCTTCTAAGGTAGATGCAACAATTATTCTACATCACAGATGGAAGCAGAGGCTCCAACATTAAGTAGCACAAGCTGTTGCTCTGGTGTGTGGTGGAACAGAACTCAAAGCCAGGCAGCTAGGTTGGGTTCAGTGATGTAATCATTTTGTGAATGGGCTCTAGGTCTTTTGTCCTTCTTTCCTTCCTTCCTTCCTTCCTTCCTTCCTTCCTTCCTTCCTTCCTTCCTTCCTTCCTTCCTTCCTTCCTTCCTTCCTTCCTTTGATATACTGTTTTTGGGTTTTCAATACAGGGTCTCATTATGTAGCACTGGATGTCCTGGAACTCAAGCTGAGCTTGAACCCCCAGAGATCTGCCTGCCTCTGCCTTCCAAGTGCTGGGTTTAAAGTTTTCGCCACTCCACCTGGCTGACATGTCATTTGTTCTTATAAGACGTGGGATCACAAGCCCAAGTGATGAGTAAAGGGGCCAAAGGTTGGTGACAGATATGTGTGCAATCCCTATTCCCCTCTGCACAATGCCAAGGCACTGATCATCCCAGTACTTTGTCTTCACAGCTGGATAGATGCATCTGAACAGTTCTTGACCATCCACCATCTAATGGACCATCGTTCTGGAGATAAGATGGAGGAGACCTGGTTCTCAGCCTCACAGGATTACCAGTCATCCTGGAAAGCCAAGAAGTTAAACAAGAATGTGTAATGGAGGCCGTATTGGATGGAAGTATGGGATATCAGTAGCTGGTGTTGATTAGGCATTTCTCTCTATGAATTGGTCGTTAGTTCTATCTATGAATTATTTTGTTTAATTCTGGCTGAACGCAGAGGAAACTGACCTATGGGGTAGGTAGATGCGGTTTTATCCCAGCTCACAGATGAGTGTGGGAACACAAAGTGACACAGTTCCTGAGTGACACAGCTGTTAAACAGTGGACCCAGGACTATGAGCGAGCACATCTGGGAAGGTTAACCTTGTTGGGCATTTGGGCACTTCATTTTAATAAATTAGTGAGCTCATCTGATGTGAAGGCACATTTTTTGGGGGGATCACTGTTCCCTTGCTGTGAAGAGACACCTCGACCCAGGCAAGTATAGACGAAAACATTTCATTGGGGGCTTTCTTCCAGTACCAGAAGGTGAGTTTATTTCCATCATGATGGGGAGCATGGTGGCAGGATGACTGGCATGGAGGTGGACAGAGATGGAGACTGGAGATGGTATTGAAGCATCAGAATTTACCCAAGAGGCACACCTCCAACAAGGACATGTTTCCTAATCCTTCCTACACACTTCAACTGGGAACCAAACATTCAAATACATGATCCCATGGGTGCTACCTTCATTCAAGCCACCACACACAAACCCAGAAGCCCTTATTCATTCATTCATTCATTCATTCATTCACTCAGAAGCAGATACTAGGTACCTCCAGTGCTTAAAATATAAAGAGAAGGAGGAGTGTGTGAATACAGAGATGGTGAGACGGTTTGGTACTAAAGTGCCCACTCTATAGTAAAGGGCCTTGAGGCAGTTTCTGGAGAGACAGCTCAGTGGTTAAGAGCACTTGTTGCTCTTATGTAGAATCTGGGTTTGGCCCTCAGCAGCCCGAAGGTGTCACAACATGTAACTCTGTCTCTGGGAGATCTTACAGCCTTTATCTTAGGCACTGGGCATGAATGTGGTACATATACATACATGTAGTCAAACAGTCATACACACACACACACACACACACCAGAATAAAGGACCTGGAGAAGCAAGATTTTGTTCCTTATCTTCAGATTGCTACACATTTGAAGGAAGGCAAGCCAGTAAGTCGCCTTGGCTTGGATACTTGGTCACCACATAATAGAAGATTATAAAGGGATTTATGCTGAAATCTGCTGGATCTCAGTCTGACTTTGGCCAAGGCTTGGACTTCTAGAGTCTTATTGGAATAAACCTCCTGAACCCTCATTTTGCCACCGAACAGGCTGAAGCTGACAACATTGTCACCAGCTAGAGAAATATTTAAAAACCGTCAAGTTCTGTGATTCCCTTCCAATCTCTAAGACTTGTGAATCCTGACTTGTAAATGATTGCTGAATTTCCCAGTATTTAACCAGAGCATATGATGAGGACTTTGGCAAGCTGCAGGTTTGGGAACAGAGTATCATGAAGGCTTCCTAGAACCAGCAAGGGAGCCTCAATGGAAGAGCAGGAAGCAACAGGGACAATTGGAGGGGCGTGTTCTCGGCATGGGTGGGGCCGGTGTGAGACTGGACGGGACTTCTGGAGTCAAGATTGGCTGAAATGAAGCAGGGTTGTAAGGAATAGAGGAAGCCTTTAGGAGGGTGTGAAGTAAAGGAGGCAAGAACAGAAGGAGTGGTTTCTTAGGTGTAAACCCTTTTCTTATTTGCCATTCACGTTATTTTTCTACACAAGGATGTGTTGGACTTCTGTATTATGTTTGGCCACCTTTGGATAAATAGATGAAAAGTTGTGGTGAGTAATTATTATTAATGAATTGTACAGCCCCGCCAGGCCTCTGCTCTAAGACCCAGAGGGTCTCTCTCTTCTGCCCAGCACCCACTCCTTCCAAGTATCTGGCAAAGCACGACTCTTAAACTTGAATAGTTAACCAAATATATTTATGTATATGAAACTCCCAACTACATAATGCCAACTTACAATTATTAAGTTTTATCCCAATATTTCTAAGCTCTCAGCACACCAACCAGAAACACATCTGACACCATCTGGATCTGTGCTCCTCTGCTCTCTAGTGTAGCCTCTGCTGAGACCCTCTCTCTCTCCCCGTCCCTCTCTTAGCTCCTCCTCCTCTCTCCCCTCCAATCACTGGGCATGAATGTGGTACATATACATACATGTAGTCAAACAGTCATACACTCACACACACACACACACACACACACACACACACACACACACACCAGAATAAAGGACCTGGAGAAGCAAGATTTTGTTCCTTATCTTCAGATTGCTACACATTTGAAGGAAGGCAAGCCAGTAAGTCGCCTTGGCTTGGATACTTGGTCACCACATAATAGAAGATTATAAAGGGATTTATGCTGAAATCTGCTGGATCTCAGTCTGACTTTGGCCAAGGCTTGGACTTCTAGAATCTTCTAGAAGTGTGAATGGATAGGAAATATCTTGCATCAAAAAGTCTCTATTATTACGTATAGGAAACCAGAATAGTAGAGAAACCTCCAAACATTATTAATCAGAATTTCTCTAAAACACTTAAAACATTTTTACATGTTTGACTGCTTAGCCTGCATGCCCATAAGTGTATCATGTACTTGCCTGGAGTACTATGGAGGCCAGAAGACCATGTCAGATCTCATGGAACTAGAGTTGCAGATGTCTAGAAAATGCCATGTTGGTGCTGGGAACCAGGGTCCTCCATAGGTACAATCAGTGCTCTTAACCACTGAGCCATCTCTCTAGCCCCAAGCAGAATTCTTCGATTTTTATTATTATTATTATTATTATTATTATTATTATTATTTTTGGATTTGGTTTTTTTGAGACAGGATTTCTCTGTGTAGCCCTGGCTGTCCTGGAACTCACTCTGTAAACCAGGCTGGCCTCAAACTCAGAAATCCGCCTGCCTCTGCATCCCAGAGTGCTGGGATTACAGGCATGTGCCACCACCGCCCGGCTCCCAAGCAGAATTCTTATGAACTTCTTGGCCCTTCATCTAATCGTTATTATTTTACACTGCAGATTGAACTCAGGGCCTCACACATGAAAAGCATGCGTTTTACCATTGACCTACCATGTATCTCCAAAAACCAACCTCTAGTGTTCTAAGAAGTCCTTATTTCTTCAAAAAGAAGCCTTCTCACATCTAATGGTCCTTATGTGCTAGACCTGAGGGCCAAGAATTCAGAGAAGAGTCTCCTGTTTCCTGTTAACAGTGAAATAGAAAAAGAAGGAGAGAGAAAGAGACAGAGAGAGAGAGAGAGAGAGAGAGATGAGAGAGACAGAGACAGAGACACAGAAAGAAAGAGACAGAGAGAGACAGAGACAGAGACACAGAAAGAGAGAGACAGAGAGACAGAGACAGAGACACAGAAAGAAAGAGACAGAGACAGAGACACAGAAAGAGACAGAGAGACAGAGAGAAAGGGGGCACATATGGAAGGGAAGAGAGAGAGAAGGGGAGGGGAAGAGGAGGGGAAGGGAAGGAGAAAAGGGAGGAAAGGGAAGGGGAGGGGAGGGGAGAGGAGAGGAGGGAAGCTATCTGTTACCTATTTCTCTGGGCTAGATGCTCCCCAGGTTGAAGAGCCACCTTAGTGTCAGTAGAGTCTTAAAAGGGGTTTTGCTGTTGTTTTATTTGTTTGTTTTGTTTGATGCAGAGTCTTTCTATATAGCTCTGGCTGTTCTGGAACCCCTGGTGTAGAGCAGGCTGGTCTCAAACAGAGAGAGATCACCCGCCTCTGCCTCCTGAGTGCTGAGATTTAAGGTGTGCGCTTCTATAGCCAGCTTGGATCTTGCCAAAAGAAAATTAAGCTCTTCTTCCCAGGATGGTCATGGGAAGCTGTCCAGAGCTTTCTAGAAACCCTCTTAGGAAGGTCAGGTAGGCTGCAACCACCAGGGGAAAAGGTAGACAGACTGCCCATCCCAGGTACTTTAGACACGAAGCTACTATCATCAAGTGGGTACCTTGTAGCATCAATACATGGCACAGCACCGTGGAGTGCTGCCTGACTAACTTATACAAGTTTTTTTTCTTTTTGTAATAAAAATACTGGGTTTGTGGTCTGAAGGCCTGGGCTAAGACATGGGTGTCTTTACTTAGCTGTGTGTCTTCTCCACAGCTTGGTGATGAAGGGCATATGGCAAAGGTTTTTGACAACACTCTGCAGCTGTATGCAGTTTGGTCGGTGACCGTTATCCAGCAATATCTAGCCACTGTCCAAATCTAGATCCCACGTGAGTACCCAGGGTCGCTATGGCTTGGCGGGTCTATGTACAACTGATGGGCAAACCTGGGTGATAAGGATTTTCACACAGCTTTCTGTTTTAAAGAGCTAAAATGTCGGTGGACAGTTTCCCAGGGTGTGAATGAGAGATCCCCTCTCCTGTGAGAGTGGTTCCTTATTTAATCACCTAGAGCCCCACATCCATCTAACACCCAGACACCCACCCTCTGCCTGGGGCATTGCAGAAGGTCTTTTTCTCCCATGGGTGATGTGTAAGCATAATTCCTCGCCAGGCCCCTTGCTGTCCTCAGTTTCCCAAGCCTGATCTGTCTGTCCAGATCCACCGGCCACTGCTCCTGTCCCAGTTTCTGCTTGTCCTTCTCTCTGGCTTTCCAGAATCTTTGTTCTTCCCCCTCGAGGAGACCCCATTTTGGGACAGGTTGTTTTCTGCTGAAAATGTCTATGAGTCTCAAAGTGTCCTAAAAGTACTTTTGATATCCTGGACACCCCTCTGGCTGTGGTCGCTCTTCTTCTGTCTCCTTGGATGCTCTCTTTGACGATCCCACAATTGCATATTACATCATTCTGAGAATACAGTTGCTTTTATTCCCTCTGGGAAGAGACCTCTGAGTCCAGATAGACTCAGTTACCTCTGGATCCTTGGCTATCCCTATACTAGATTCATTTTTTTCTATGCTGCCCTCTCTACTGGGTAAATAACTTTCTAGTGTGTGTGTGTGTGTGTGTGTGTGTGTGTGTGTCTTTGTCTTCCCATGACAGCTCTTTCCTGTGACCACTTATTCCTAAGTCTTAGGCCCAGCTGTCCAACAACTTCTCCACTGTCTGCTACTGAAAGATCAGCTCAGGAACTTTGGAAAGGTCATGGAACACTTGCCCCTCCCAGAAGAGGCTAAATTATATTCCTCAGACCACAGGGAGGTCCCTATGGCTAGGAAAGGCCCAGAGTTATTCCTAGATCACCTACTTCATTCCCTAACAACCAGTTAGTTTAAAGGTAATACTGTTCTGCCAATCACATTGTGCCTAATGGCGGCTGCTCTGAGGACTGTATAAAGGTCCACTGCATGGACTACGTGTGGTCGTCCTCTCCCCATGTGCAGGGCGACCCCAGCATGCTGGATTGAATAAAATTCCTCTTGCTTTTTGCATCGACTCCCGTCTCCAGGTAAGTTAAGAGATCCCGCCGGGGGGTCTCTGGTAAGTTAAGACTCCCTGAGTCTTCCAATCCCTCCGCCCTCAGTGCCCCTGGCTTCTGCAGCACCTTGGGGCCTCACAGTTGGTCCAGTTGTCACCTACCTCCTTGGGCTCCCTCCAGTTCTCAGGCTTAGCACTTTGAGGCAAGATGAGTTAGAAAGCAAAGCTAGTCTCTTCCTCTGTGGCAGTTTGGAAGCACAACCCGCCCTTTCCCTCCAAGCCATGTGAGGAGAAGCCAGATGCCCATTCTTAAAGTATGACTACTGAGGCTCACCGTGCACCACGGTTCTCCCTGGGCAGGAGAACAACTTGCAACTATTTAGGACCCTCTCACCTCCCCTTCCCCTCTGAGTGTGTGCTTCCACACACACCAGTTCTGTCTATTATTGCAGATGGTGACAAACTAACTCCCCACTGAAAGGGCTCCGAGCAGAGGGGGAAATGGATTTTTGGCCTTGCCTCTGTCCTTATAAACAGGAAAGCCTGACTGATTTTAGGTTCCTGATTTTTGCCTCAAAAGAGCGCAGTTTGCTTCTTTCAAACACAAGAGGTTGTAAATTGGTAATTCATCTCAACCAAAGGCCACATGATGAGCAATTGTACAAGTATTTCTTTTTCTTGTTGTGCAAAAGAGGAACCAGACGTCTGAGTGTGGAGTGTTCCTATCACCGTTTGCAGCCCAAAGGCCCAGGCCTCGACAGCCCAGGGCTGTGTGGTACCCCCTGTGCTTTCACCTGCAGAGACCCAAGATAGGTGGCTTCTGCATTGTCCTGAGGGATTTTTCCCCTTTAGGAATGAAAAAAAACCTGCTCTAATCAAAACACTTCAGTATATTTCCTATTGTCAGCTAATCCTGCCTGAACTCATTAAATAACAGTGTGTGGGTTATTTGCTGTCAGTGAAATTATCAAAGAAATTTTTCAGTCTCTCACCCCCCCAGACCCTCTCACCCCGCAAAAACATTGCTTCAGTGCAGGACTGAAAGACTAGAGAAGCAATGTCACCACCAGTCTCCTAGTCTCGACGAGATGACCCCACCCATTTCAGATCACCTCTTACTTTCAGCGTGAGGGTCACCCTGTGAGTTCTTACAGTAAGCCACTGCACACCACTCTCGGGGTTACAAACCTCACTGTACTCACGGCAGCTAATGAGACATGGGAAGCCCTGTGCTGTGATTGGCTGGGCCGTAAGCGGACGCTGCCGATTCCAGTCTTCCGTATTTAATTTAAGCAGTCTGCAATACCTTCTTCATATGGCTACTTATATAATAAAAATTAACTTGGGATATAAAAAAATACACCATTGTGGGGTTTATGACTTGGCGTGGTTTGGTCTCATGTCTTTGCATGGAAACATCTGTAAGTAATGTGTGCGGATCGGGTCTAATTTTAAATCCCGCCACATATTTTCCATTTAATATTTGGTTTAACTGACAAACTTGCAGAGGTGGATGCAGATCCGTTCACTGTTCCCAAGGCCCATTCTCTCTCTCTCTCTCTCTCTCTCTCTCTCTCTCTCTAAAAGACAATCACTGCAATTTAAAACTTGTTTTTCAAACACCTTTTACATATCAGTGCGCACGTGTGCCTCTTGAACCTCTTGAAGACACTGCTGCAATTAATCCCTTGCCCTTAAAAGTAGTTACCTTGCTTTTGACTTGTTTTAACTTCTGTGGTAGGCGGGGCACCATCTGAAGCCCAGAGAGTTGGCTGTGGGGTGGACAGATAAGGAGCCACTGCAGAGGGGGTGGGGACATGGGTGGGGACACGGGTGGGGGACGGACACACCACTGTAGGAATGTACCCAGTAGACAGACCAAGCCCTTCCAGGGCATCCAGTAATCAACTTTGTATTTCCTTACTACTTAAAAAAACAAAAGTTCTCACTATTTCTCAGAGGAGCCAGGCCCTCTGATCCATGGATCTGAGCTGTAAAACTGTAAAAACCAGTCCCCTCCTTTGTCTGCTAGTAGGGTTATCCAATAAAACGGAGGGCCCAAAATGTGGATTTCAGATAAACCACAAATACTTTTTTTGGTTCAAATTCGTCCCAGGCAGTATTTGGGACATACTTATATTAAAACTGGAGTGTGGCAGTATCTGGAATCCAAACTCATCATCCTGTATTTGGTTGCTAAATCCGGCCAGCCCTTCCATACCTGGGTCAGGCGGGTTTGTTGACTGCATTCTATGGGTGGCCTGGATTTAAGCAGGAGGGTGGGCGGAAGCCATTAATGGCTCCCTGGGGATGGGGTGGGCCCTCCCCCTCCCCCTCCCCGCGGGGCTCTGAGACATGCTGACTCAGCATCCAGGCAAGGGGGGGGGGAGGATGCTGGACCTCAGAAACATAATTAAACTGTTTCCACGACTGACTCGAAAATAAAAATGTGTGTGTGTGTGTGGGGGTGGGGTGGGGGTGGGAGTGGGGTGGGGGAGAGAAACTTGAGGGGGAAGTTAAACAACAAATGGCGAGGTGTGGCGTGAAACCTCAGGGAAACTGTCGGTTTTGCTTCAAGGGAATTGAATTGTGAAACTTGCAAGTTGCGAAATTTCACTCGCTGATGCCTGTGAGAACTGAAGTTTGCTTTAATTGTCAATTAACGCTGGGATCTAAGGAGCCTTAGGGCGGTGCTGGCCCAAAGGGATCCCTGCGCAGGCCGGATGGCTGGCAGAGCCGGCCACTGGGGGTCAGGATAAGCTCGCAGAGTGGCCCTTCGACGGGCTGGGCGGTCGGTAGGTCGGTCCGGAGCGAGGATCTGCCCCGGAGGCGGTGCCTGCGAACCAGGGCCTCAGTTGGCCTTCCTGGTTGCTGGAGTGTCAGGTACCAATGGCCTTTACCAGAGTGCTGTGGCTATGTGCACATGACCACGTCCTGATAACAAAGGAAGTATGGCCTTGTTGAAGATTTTTCGAAACAGCAAACAATTCATTTGCATTCATATGGAGACTTAAGACTGACGCAGCCAAGCCTTGAGTGTTTTGCCTTAGAACTTTTCTAAGAACTTGTTTGGGGGGCTGGGGGAGGGGGCGGGGGGAGGGAGGGAGAGAGAGAACAGAGAGAGATACAGAGGGGAAGAGAGACAGAGGGGGAAGGAGGGAGGCACAGAGAGACACACAGACACACACAGACACACAGACAGAGAGAAAGATTAAAGAACACCCCCACGTCTCCCACCCTCCCAACACCACTAAAGTTGAGATGTTTGTGAGCGGCTGTTGACTTCAGATTGAGGTTGCCTTCTTGTTAACCCGGGGCCGCAGCCTCAGAAGATGATTCTCCCACCAAGGGATTAACCACGCAGGAACAGTTAGGGAATGCGAGCTCTCCAGAGACTTGAGATCAAGGAGTCTAAAATGTTTGTAAGGAAAAAAAAATCCTCAGTGGCTTGGGAGCTTTACGGAGACACTTTAAAGGAGCATCAAAATTGCCCTTATTTAAGAGCTTTGGAGATCCAAATATAAGCCTCTTTTCTTTCGCCAAGAAGGCCACTTACTCATTCGGTGTGCCTTTAATGCTTAAAGGAAACACTGGGGTTCCTATTCAGT
Organism: Apodemus sylvaticus; assembly: GCF_947179515.1. NCBI lineage: Eukaryota > Metazoa > Chordata > Mammalia > Rodentia > Muridae > Apodemus > Apodemus sylvaticus. Next base: position 16,491,505 of record NC_067475.1, read on the forward strand.
CCCCAAACACAACTTTATGATTTTTTTTTTTTTGCAAAGTCTGTTTTTCTTTTTTTCTTTTTCCCCCTTAGCGCCTCAGATTTCTGTTCTATTTGGGGATGATATGTTGAAGGGAGTCTGAGTGGAGCCTGAGAGACAGGCTTGGTGTCTTTCAAGTGACTCCAAGTGCTTGGGTGGCAGTGTTCCTCAGATTGTGGGTGATGTCAAAGGCTCCCTGATGACAGTCACTTGGTTCAGAGATGATCCATCGTGAACATTTCTACCATATTTTCAGCCATCTTTATTGAGGGCTCACTCCATCTCTGCAGGGCTGGTGTTGAAGTGGGGGTGGGGCACAGTATCTGAAAACAGATTCTAACGGGGAGGCCAAGGGTCTGAAGGGACACGGTAAGCCGTTGACTGGCCTGACTGTGTTCTGGAGAATGAGGAAACCATTCTTCTTTCTTTCTGGAAGAAGGAGAAGCCACAAGTTTATTTAATCTTTTCTAGGCAACTTATTTTTATTGCATTTTTAATTTCCTCTCTTGCATTACCATGACCCTTTTCCTTGGCTTCCCACGCCTGTCCTTAATTACTTATCATTAGCAACGTACACGGGGGCCTTGCTGCATATTTATAAATGTGATCATTAGTACACGGGAAGACAAAGGCTTCTTTAAGGCTGTCATTAGTTATTCTGTTTTCATGGAAATGTTCATTAGGAGAAACTACCCACCTGGTTAAATAATTATAATTAAGAATTGGTAATCTCCTCTGCATTTTAAACTTGATCTTCAGTCTGTTTGCACGAGGCTAAACAAGCCTTATTTGGCTAGCATTCTATCATCTTTCATTTTCTCGGGAGTTGTCAACAAATACAGAGTCCTTGTTTTAAACTGTAGGTGTTGACTGATTTACAGTGCGGTGGGTATAATTTGGGTAATCCAGTGGTTCATCTCTGAGCCTGCGGATCGGCTGTGGGATGGTGAGTCACACAGAGTCCAGGAGTTTTGACTGGTTTTATTCCTTGGTCCTTTTGACTACGTCTGTCCTGAAACTCCTTGACTGTAGAGATGCTGGGCTTGGAGGCCCCAGGCCATGACGCCATTGTGTGCTAAGGAAGACAAGTGGCAGTTGGATGGTGTGAATGTCTGAATGTCAGCCTTTATGTGTTGTTGATTAAGGGTACCCACAGCAGCATGGTGGCTGCATCCTTGTCAATGCCCAAGCAAACACAGTCTAGCCTTTGAGTTGGTAGCAAATGGCACGAGGACCAGGTGACAGAAATACAATCAGGCAGCATGGTCATCCTGCCATGGACTCCCCTCTGTCAGGGCCGATCTGAAGCAAACTGTTACCCTGGGCTGAAGAGAATTTGCCAGGGACAAACCACAATTGTGGGAAATGCTGGGTCAGGGCATAACTCTCATCTGTATACAATTAGGCAGCTCTGCTCAGTCAGTGCCATTTTGAGAAGCTAAGGAAGTCTGCAATCAGTTATATCTCCAATTACCATAAAAATATATTAGCCATTCATTCATTTATTAATGATTCATCAGTTAACCACACATAATGAGCAAATAATTAGCAGCGCTGTACGGTTGCCAAAATTGAAAAAGTGTTGGCATTTTAAAGATGAAAGGTTGCATTTATGCAAAAGTCTGGTGATGATAAAGTTAATGTGGAAGATCATTATAAAAGTGGCTGTCCTATATTGCAGGCTGAGGTACCACAAAACTTGCCTAATTGAAGTGAAATTAACATTCTCCCCAAGTCTGCATGTTGCCACACACAAACTGCTGGCTTTCTCCAGAAGATCTCCCTTCAGTAAGGTGCACCACACAATACAAGTTAATAAAATGCCAGGCAGCTAGACTGTGTTCTTTGTTTGCTTGGTTGGGGGGCCTCGTGGAAAACAATAAATTGCATTCGTGTCAGCTGAGGCCCATCCCTCTGCTAATTACTGTTTGGTGCTGAAATGACTTCTGTGAAATTGGGAGCCTAGGAAATGGAGATCCTTACAAGGGAGGCTTTTCAGAGTTCTGCAGTAAATGTGAGATAGGCCTCAGGCACACAGATGTTAAAACACTGAATTCCCCCACAGATTAGACTAATGGAAACCCTGTCAGGGAAAGTCAAACCCGGGTCTGTGGTCAAAATCTAATTAAGGTTTCTGTACTTAAAAAGAATATGAATGCCTCAGGGTGGCGATGAATGTACAAGAAACTCACTTGTTTGTAAAAACTGTTAGTGTGAATACTGAGTACCGCAGGGCGGTTACCTGCGACGGACAGACGGAACACCTGCTTTCTCCGTTTGCCTCTTGCTCTGGAAGGCTTGTTTCAGAGGTCAGTGAACTCTGCTCAGGCCACAGTGGCCTCTGCCTCTGGGGTCTGGGACAAGGCACGGTTTGAGGTCACTGTGAAAACGGATCCTTAGAAGTTGCCCTGGAATCCCAGAGGATGCTTTGCTCTGCCACATGAAAACCACCCCAGATGATCCTGCCCAACTGCCTGGCGCCACTGAGGAAATAGTTCTTGGGGAGGGTGTGGGGCTGGCCAAATCTTTCCTACTGGGGAAACAAAGGGTCTTCTGCTTGCAGCTCCAGCCTGTGAGACAGCCTCCCGGAACAGCTGCAGCGTGCAGGCACGGCACGGCTTCTAATAGAGGAAATGAATTTATAATGGTGCCGTCTCTTCATTTTCACCAAGCACAAATTTCCCCTTAAATACTTAAAAACAACACCCAGAGCTGGGTATCCCTTAAATTTCAAATAAATGAAATCTTAATCCAGCCTGTTGCTGAGTCTGAGCTGTTATTAAAGAAATAAATTTGAAACAGCAAGTGGTTTGAGAATTTTTGAATTTAATTATTTAAATCTACTTAGGGTAACTCTCGTGTGCTATTTCAGTTTCCCATGGAGAACATGAATTCTGGGAAAGGTGTCCCATGCAGGGCCTTGGAAATATTAACTTTCATGTACGACCGTGGCAGTGGCGGACAGGCTTTGCCGGCCTCCTGTGAGAAAAGGAAAAGGGGGGAAAAAACCTCTCTAAGATGTTTTTTTTTTCCTCGTGACATTCAGTCAAGGAGTACAAGTCATAGGTTTCAAGGAGAGAAGCCAAGTTCTCTTTTCAACTTCTGTCAGTTGCCCTGTTTAAACGTCGCTCATTTGAAGCTCTTCAGAGAGGAGGTGTGCTCGTAGTCAGTTAGTGAATCCTGCTAGGGACCAAAAGGGAAAGGAAAATTATCACTGCTGCAACAGAAATGGCCAGCGACTCGTTTGGTGCCTTCTCTGGCTTGGCAAGTGTGCAGGGCCTGATTTTTGACATTTGTGAAAAAGATTTGTCTGTTGTAAGGAACATGTTTGGGTGTTTTTGGTGTCCGTCCAGTCCTGGGACTTGCCTTGCTTACTTCTGACTGCACGTCTTAGTAGACGTGCTAGCAACCTAGCTTCTTTAACACTGTCTACACTGGGTGTGTGTGGGTGGGGGAGCGGGGCGGAGAAGGTTCAGGGTCAGGGCATAGACTGTGGTAACCTTGCATCCAGCTTCCTGGGGCTCTGCCACGGAGCCTGATGGGCTCGGGGCCTGTCTCAGAGGGTTAAATGGTCACGCACCTGCATACTCGATGGAGTGTGGTCTCACCCACACAATGAGACCCCGAGGCCTGAGCCAGAGAAATTATGAACAGCCAATTTATTTCTCTTTCAACCAGCTATTTGATATTATAGCAGTCAGGGCCTTGGAATTGCCAAACGGAACTTTCCCACACCCAGCCCTGGCTAGCAGGAGGCTATTGACTTGGAGTGATTTCTAGATCTTGAGTTTTATTATTATTATTATTATTATTCCTACTCAATAAAAAAAATCTTCCTGGAAGCCAAAAGTCTTTAAGTAAAAAGCAACGTCTTAGTATGGGGACAAGCCTCAGCCTCAGCCTTGTTTCCAATAAATGCACAGCGCTGTGGAAATTGCATAACTCACAGGGTCGGGATGTTGAGCGACTGTTTTATCATTCGAAGGAGCAGACACGAAGTTAGATTAGGGGTTTCCCCAGGAAGCGCAGCCCTTCCCTTAGCCAGTGACTGTTTAGAGGTAACCTCCGCAGTAATAGTAGCTGACTTGGAGGGTTTAATGCTTTTTCAAAGTGTATATACATTTACAAAATAGCTCCTTCTCTTTCAGATGCCCTAGGGGAGTAAAGGTCGAGGTTCTGGCCTCTGAGGGCTGGGGAGGGGCTCCTCAGTTAAACTGGGAGAGTCGGCTTCCCAAAAGTATAAGTCAAATACATGTAGCCAAATTCTGCATCATTGCAATGTCCAGCATGTAAGAACCAGTAAATATTTGTTAAGTGAGTGTTCCTGGTGGGAAAAGAGTGTGCCATGCCTTCCATCTACAGAGCTGTTGTGGGACATGGACACCAGCACGGGTAACTCAGTGCGTGCCCCGTGTGTTACTTACGCACAAGATACCAGGTATCACTGTAATTAACAAGGGTCCCAAGCAGTCAATTACACTGCTTCCCTTCTTTTTGTGACGTTAGTGACATTTAGATTCTTTTGTTGGGCAGATGGTACAATACCGCACCTGTGGGAAAAGTAGGCATTTTTGGGAAGGGACATTAATTTGGGACTATTTATAATAAAGAAAACACACTGGCTTTAGTAAGTGCTCCAGTGTTGCTCCCCCAAGAGGCAATTCAGCTGAAGACTCTCAAGTCCTTTGTTTTCCTTTTTCCTTAATTTATTTATTTATTCACTTTACATCCTGATCACAGCACCTACCTCCCTGCTCCCCCCAGTCTCACCTGAACACTTAACTCTCTGAAGGAGAGCCTCAAAATATCACCTCTTCTTAATGCTCTGCTTTCTCTGTGTTTCTGTGCATTCTAGACTGGCTTTAAACTATTTTACATTTTAAAATGTATGGGTGCATGTGTGTACATGCGTGTGTGTATGCACACGTGTGTGCGCATGCGCATGTGTGTGTATATGTGTATATGTGTGTATGTGCGCGCGCGCGCGCGTGTGTGTGTGTGTGTGTGTGCGCATGCGCGCACACATGCATGTGCATGTGTATCGTGGCTCACTTGTAGAGGTGAGTGGACAGTTTGCTGGAGGTGGTCCTGTCCTTCTATCGTGGTTCTGGATAGAGTTGGTGTGGCTGTAAGCACCCTCGCCCACTAAGCCATTTCATTTGCCCAATTTTTGTTTGTTGGTTTATTTCATCGTTTTGAGAAAGGGTCTCACTGTATTATCCTGTCTAGCCTGAAGGCTGATACTTAGAGCAAGGTGGTTTAGAGGCTCCGGCAGATCCCTCTTCTCCAGCCTGCCTGGTGTTGGGATTGTAGGCGCAAAAGGCAATGCCTGCTGCCTTTCTGGATCCGCGTTCATCTCAGGTTAGTTCCCAGCCTTCTGTGTCCGCTCACCTCCCTCCGCTCGCTCACCTCCCTCCTCTCTCCTCCCTCTGCTTCCGGTTCTGAATCCGAAGCTCTGAGTCCACCAGGCTGACTGGCTCGCAGTCCTGAGACGCCATGTTTGCTCCTGGGGTCTTTGCTCTTCTTAAGACTTAGGAAGGCTCCTGTTGGTGCCCCCACCTTTCCAGACTCCCCGGGTTATTGATCACCCCCTCTTGGACTACACCTTTCCAAATTCCCCGTGTGATTGATCATCCCCTCTTTCAAACCGGTTCTTTGCTTCCTTGGTTTTCACTGCATCTAAGCTCCTAATGCCCACAATTTAACAGCTCTTCCATTGTACTCTATAATTTAGTCTTAGCTTCCCATATAAGCCCTAAGCTTCTTATAGCTAAAAGAGGCTACAGTGCTTATTATGTACAATGCTCTGTATTAAGGTGCATTGCATTATTATTCCATTTAATCTCCATGACAACCCTATGAGGTGGGCCTTTTTTTTCCCCATTTCCATTTCCATTTCACAGATAAGGAAGCTCGGCCCTGAGCACACCCAAGGTCACTCATCAAGCAACCAACAGCCAGCGCTGGCTTCTGCAGTATCCGTTCAGTACCTTTCTAATCCCACTTTGGGCGTGAAGGGCCTGTTCCTCCAGCTGTTGTCCGCGCTGCTGGCCCGCAGCATCATCTGTCAGTCATCTCTGCTGTCTTCGGCTGAAGGAGGAGGCCTCTTCTGCTCCATGCCACACCTCCGTCGCTGGCAAAGCCTGTCTCACAAACTGGTGTTGCTGGGGTACACAGATGGGTCCCCTGATCCCAGTTTGGGGCAACTTCTAAATTCGAACCAGCTTCAGAGGCCTTGGTGAGGTTAGCTGAGGTGTTTACTCCGATTTCACCAGAGCTCAGCCTCTGCGTCAGCCCCGCCCGGTGGTTTCCTTCTTGTTTTCCTTTCTACAAACAGTGGTCCCTAAGAGAGCACACTAACAACGTTCTTGTACACAAATATCTGATTCGAAGTCTGCTGCCTCTCAGGGAAGTCAGCTTAAGGAGTTGGTACAGGAGTAGTCTGAGCAAGGTGATGTGAAGTCGGAATCTGGAGCCAGCGTCACTCACGTCATGCGCATGCTCCCGCGAGTAATGAGGGCCCCATCTCTGGAGTTTCCAGGAACTGAGACAGATAACACGGAGCTGGAATGGGATGCTGGGAAATAGAATGGTAGTACTGGATGGCTATTACAGGGTTGGGGTGGTTGTGGCGCATAAATGCTTTGGGAAAGGAGGTAATTAATTTAGCAATTAGTATGAAAACCTGAAGGCCTGACTGATTAAATATAAAGCAAGCTGGATCCTTTATAATTAGGAGGCAGAAAAATTAACAGGAGAGACAAAAATTCCTCCTAAGATTGACGGGGCTCCAGAGGAATTTGAATGTTCTAAGCAGGTGAGTGTGCTGGTATTGCCAGGCCGGGTTCTGAGGGATAAAGAGCAGGACCCTGAGATATATTGGGTGACACATCTCACTAAGTCTGAAAGTGTAAGTCCCCTGCTGCCCCTGCCTGAAGGCAGTGCAGAGACCTCTTCCCCAGCTGCAGGTAGGGGCTAAATCTGCAGGGTTTGAGTCCGGTGCACGGAGATTGCTGCTTTTAGTTTTTTGTTTTGTTTTGTTTGTTTTGTTTTGTTTGTTTGTTTTTTGAGACAGGGTTTCTCTGTGTAGCCCTGGATGTCCTGGAACTCGCTTTGTAGACTAGGCTGGCCTGGAACTCAGAAATCCACCTGCCTCTGCCTCCCAAGTGCTGGGATTAAAGGCGTGCGCCACCACCGCCTGGCCTAGATTGCTACTTTTAGTGGCTCAAATCCTTTGTTTTCCAGGCTATCTGGCTATTTGGTACCGAGTTAGCATTTCCATTACTGCTCTACCAGGTTAGGCTGTTGAGTGGCCTTTAGCATCTCCCCACAGACCCTACATGCTGTTTGAGGATTATTACCCGTTACACATTTCTTCCTTGTCCTCCTCTTCCTCTTCCTTCTTCAACTTTTGACTGGTTCTTTGTGAATTTCATTTCATGTGTCCCAATCCCACTCATCTCCCCACCTCCTCATACCTACCCTCCACCCTTGCAACCTCCCTTCCAGCAGAGGAAAAAAGAAATCTCCGCTGTGGAAGAATCTGTAGTGTGCCACCGTGTGTCCCACGGTGTACCCCTTTGCCCACATGCCCATTGCAATGGCCTGTTGGCCTGGTCTGAGGCCTCTGGCTTCTGCTACTCTCTCAACGCTGGAAGCTCACTGGACTTCTCTAGGATATCCTGTTGTTTGGTGTCATGAACGTCCAGTAGTTTTGGATCTGTAGCCCCTTTATATGCTCCAGCGGCTCACCGAGGGGGTGGATGTTGGGATGGGCCGATTCAAAGCCCTGGATCTGGGTCTGAGAGGTATCTGAGCTAGCTGGCCCACCACCAGCTCCTCCGCTCTCATGTCCTTGGGCTTGGCTCATTAGCAGCCTCCATAACCATGGCCATCTCTACCTCACTGCCCAGGCAAGGCACTGCTGCACATTTCTTAAGCAGCTACTATGTGCTTAAGTTTTTGTTTTTAGTATGGGAAATACGAAAATGACTAAGAGAAATAAGACACTTTCCCTTGGTTTTAGGAGAGTCATAAGTTGAGGATGAAAAACAAAAACAAAAATAAAAACCTACCCAGACTATTATTAAACATAACAGCACACATGGTGGTGTGCTCATAAAAGAGTGCTCATGGGAGTCAATGGCTGTGGGTGACAGACAGGAGAGTTGGATGGAGGGGTATTTCAAGAAGAGCAAAGGTTTGGGTGATGAATCCCACAGGTGGGTGTGGCTACAGCAGAGGTCAAAGCCAGGGAAGGGTCACATGTTTGATGCTCTCTATGGATGGCACAGAGCCATTGTCGGAGATGAGGTTGACGTACATTCTCTTCTTGCCTGCCTGCACTTGCAACTCCTCCTTCTTAGTTATATAAAAGCTGGGCATCCTCTTATAACAGACGCCATTTACCAAAGCCACACGGGAAGCTTGGTGTATCGGGGCGGATGATGCATTTACACCAACCTAAGCCTTCAGTTGTGGCGGGTACCAAGCACAGGTGGTGGCTGAACACTTGATGTCACTGCTGCCACCCGTCTGTTGGTTCTGATAGAGGACTGATAATGCCTACTTGGCATTTTATATATTGTTGAAACTTAATCATTTCTCCCAAATTATTTATGATAGGAATACCTAAAGGCTTGGTAGAGGAAATTGACAGTGTCTTATGTACCTCAGGACACCAGCATTTTGATCCACTAACCCAGAAGCTCCTGCACACTGCCTGCATACGGGAAGGTCTCATTGGCTGGGTCAGTTCGCTGTATTAGCTAAGCTTGTGGGTAATTCTGAAGGCAGATAACCCACAGAAGACCGTCGTGAGATCAGAGCACAAACAAATCAAGATTAAAGAAAGCATTGAATCCTAAGGTCACCATGCCTTGGGAGATCAGAAGAATGGCTCATGTTTTCCTCTGCAACAGTCGGCTGATGAAGTTTAAACTAAATCTTAAGGACAGTCCAGCATTTGATGTAGATGAACTGAAGTATGAGCTAGAAGCCACCCTTGCCTTCCTAGCAGTTTTCTGCCTTGACAACCGTAGACGACACACAGTTGTGAGTTATCATAGTTTATGATGGGTCTACTATGATGGGAAGCATGCTTGCTACAGAAATGTGTTCTCCCTGAATCGTTCTGATGGCAGTTGGATCATGGCTTAGATCTTGGTTTTCCCTCAGGTCCTATCTGGCCTCCATGGATAGTGCTTTAGCATCGTCCAAGATGCCAACCTGTACACTGTATAAATGTCCAGACTCTTGAGAGATGCTCTGCTCTTGAGATATGACTTTGGAACTGTGCATCATAATTGAGAGATGTAGGGTATCCTTTAGAAGTCATATATATACATACATACATACACACACACATATATGTGTGTGTGTGTGTGTGTGTGTGTGTGTGTGTGTGTGTATCATATGCTATATATGTGAGAGCCAGAAAGGGGAGCACTTGAAGCAAACATTTGGAGCCACCCTTCTGTAAGTAGCCTTGGTGAGCAGAACACCTGGGGCAGACTGAATGTGGGAAAAGCTTTAAAAGGTGTTTGCTTTAATCTGTTAAAACCACTGCGAAATTTAGTTCAGATGTTGTATGGATCTGGGTGAAAACGGTCAGATTTCCACATAAATGGACCCACTGGGAACTGTTCATCCTCTAGGGAGCTCCAGCTTTCCAACCACGCCCCCTTCTCATCCATCCAGCCGCTGCTCCCTCTCCTTCCCTCTCCCCAAAGCCCCCTTTAATCTCTAATAAGATGGATTCTTTAAGTGCAGTACAACTTCCATTAAAGCTCAGTGGTTCCCATAGAGATTCGTGGGATGGTCCTGCACAAAAGAGGTCAAAACAGAGATATCAGCTGATGGAGGTTCTTGAGCTAGGTTGAAAGACTGAAAGGGGGTGTGAATAGTCTCTGGCTCCCCAAAGACACTGTGCACCCCTTCTTAGAAGACACTATGACTACCTAAGAGAAATGCTGCTGGACACAGATGGACTTCTGGGCTCTATATCTGAAATTCTGGTCTCATCACCTTTTTGAGTCACAGAGCAGAGGTGGAAATGTAGGGCTCAGGGACCAAGTCTGTCCCACTGTCACAATAGGATGAGTGTTTCCGTACTGGGAGCATAGGGGATGAGGCGATGAGTTCTGAATTTCCTTTTGACTTCAAGATTTCACGAAGGGGAAATCACACATGGCCCACTGTGGATGGTTCTATCGCTACTGTATGTTTTCTTTAAACAGAGTCTCAAATCCATTCAATATGAAGCAGATTAGTAATTGGAACCTGAAACCCGGGAAGGGCCACCCTCAGATTCAGGAAATCTACTGCCTTTCCCTGAATCTCCATGTTCATTTCTTCTGACTCCTGGGTGGGGGGTCCTATTCTAGGGAAGCAACATTTATATGAATCCAAGCAGAGGGAGAAGTTTTCTCCTTCATCTCCCCTTCCCAAACAATCTAGCTTAGTTCATCATCTTGTGTTGACATAACTTATGAATGCTAATTAACTCATAAATGCTAATTAATAACTCCATGTGCTTCTATTTACTGGTGAATATAGGCATCCAGGTGCAGTGTAGACCCAGACTCTAACTCGGTAGGTGTCTCTATCTCTGAGATAAGAACGTGGGTGGAATGATTCTGATTTGATAAACCATCAAAGTCGTGTTTAAAAAAATATGCATGGGATTAAAATGATGTTCTCACAAAGACATCATCTTCTTCTATAAGAAAACAAACCAGAGCCAAATCCAGCTGTGCTAGTCCTTGTTCTCCAGAGACACTCAATCCATAGATACAAATGTGGATGTAGAAAAGAGATATTGGCTCGTGTGATTTTGAACTTTCAGAAGCTAGTATCTGTAAGGCAGAGAACCAGAAGCCTGGAAGTTATTTCTGTTCTACACAAGAAAGCCTGAGGACCAAGGGAGCTGGAGGTATTAGTTCCAGTCAGAGTGTGGAGAAGGTTTGCAGCCCAGGAGTTGGTGCCTCTGGGCAGCAGAAGGTAGATATACCAATTCAATCAGAAAAGGTGAGCTTACCCCTTCTCCAGCTCCTGTCTAATCAGGTACTCAGTGGATTGGATTGTGCATACCAGCTTGGCAAGTCTATCAACTCAAATACAGATATTTTTTCAGAAATAGCTTCACAGGGCCTCAAAAAGCCAGAGGCTTACCATTCCCATCCCGTAGTCAAGCTCACACATAGAATTGTTTATTGCATGCACCAACAGTAAGATCGGATCGGACTCCTCACCTTGGGACAAGGTTGAAACAGAGTTGGGCAGAAAGCCTGCTGTAGCCTGACCTTGGTGTACAGCAAAGCATTGTCTCCTTGTCATGGAGTGTTCCAGGGACCTCAAACGTGTGCAAAGGACAGCTTGGCCAGGCTGGATTGGTAGAAAACCGGTGGGGCCCTGAGGCATATAAAGCACCAATGTCTTGGCTGTCTTAGAGGTAGAGTCTTATACCGGAGGAGGCGGTCGGCTGTCTAAAGGCTGGAGAGCATCCTAGCCAAAGCCAGAGAGACCCTCCCTTTGATGGTGTGGACTTAGGTTTATACTCATCTTTTCCGGGAAGCCCTGAGCTCTCCTGAGGCTCAGGTGATTATGGACATTTGAATGCTTTCGGCAAATGAAATAAATCTTGGTCTTGAGTCTAATGATCATACACCTTGGGATTTGTTACACCACACTTTGGTGAGGAATTCCCCCCACTCCCCACACCACTACAAGGATATTTTTGTGTTACTGACTATGACTGCTCTACCCGAGGGTTTTGTAAACTGAGGCAGAAGAGTTCTATAGCTTGGGCGAGCTCGCAGATCTAGGAAGCACTGATGTCCCTGGGATTTGACATCTGCCTTGGGTGCAGCTGTGGGACCAGTTCTGACACAGGTGATCCTGCGTGCCACACTGGTTTCTGAGAGTCTCCACTCGGCCTTTCAGAGCTATCTTCTCCGGCTTCAAGAGCTGGGGCTCTGGCCTCATTTCCTCAACCAGCTACACTTTCCTTCTGAGCCTCTCCGCAACCTCTCTTCCCACCGAGGCTTTTTGAAGTGGAAGTGCCTCCTCCCACACTAGTGACTCCAACATCTGCCCTTCTCTCCTCTCAGGCCTCTTTCTGTCCCTTACAAAAACCCTTCCCTGGTTGTTTTCAAAATCACTGTTAAATACACCCAGAGCAGAATCCCTCAGGGAGAGACCATGACAAGAGGGTGGGGAGCTAAAGGGGAATATCCTGTGTAAGACCCTGGCTGGGGCGTGGTGCAGACCATTGCTTTTGGAGAAGCTTCCTAGGTGTTGGGGAGCTTTTCTCTGAAAAGAAAGAGAATCTTTAAAAACTCTGCTGTCTTTGTAAAGAGGCTTTACAGGCAGAGAGGATGAAACTAGAGGCAGAAGGAGGAGTTGCTGACTGCATGTCAATCCACCTGCTTTTAAAGGTGGGTGTGGGAGGGGAAGCTCTCTGCTGTCTCTTCCCAGGGGAGCAATGAACTCATGGTTGCTTGACGCCTCTGACACTGTTCCCTGGGACCGTCGACCCCCATCTTCCCTCGCTGGGTGGAGTTGGACAGAGACGTGGCAGTGGCCTCTGGCAGCCCCAAATGCCGGCAGCTGTGCAGTCCTGCGATAATTGCTTCTCTCTGTTTCTTCATCTCCCTTCCAGGTCTTGGAAAGTGCGCCAGCGATGGAAGCTGTGCGGCGTGAGGACCTGCAAAGGCCGCCCTTCCATTTACGTTTCAAACTCCAAGTCAGCCGTGTCAGAGTTTGAACCGGGGCTACAGAGCGTAATGGGTCAGAAGCAATTAGCAGCCTGGAGAGCCGCGCGCTGCGGTGCAGGGTTTACTTATTTATTTACCCATCAGATTCCAAGAATGCTAGCGCTTAAAAGCAACCAAACAATTGCTCTATTGTACTAAAAGAAAGCCCAGTTCATTCAGAAATCAATCGTACCACCAGGTGGAGCACACTCTGGCCCCAGACAGATGGGGGCTGACCTGCCTCCTCCCCCAAAGAAATCTTGTTAAATTAAAAACTGGATCCAGAAGTGGCACAAATACGGAGCACGAAAGGGACAGAGTCAGTTCCTCTCCGGCGAATTCTTTTCTTCCCCTGCTCTTTTCCCTTTCTTTTGAAAAAGAATTCAGCATTCCGGTTTCATCAGCGTTAGCATCTCTGCCGGTGCGCAGCCGGTTACCCTTTGCGGTTCGGTGTGTTACTTAAATAGGACTGAAAATTCAAGGGCAATATTGGGCCAACGCAAATAGTTTTGAAAGGCATGCGCATCCGTGCAGCTCTACTCATTTAATTAATAGTCTTGTAAACTATTTGGTGCACTTGAAGTCAGCGGAGAAGCACAGGAACTCCATGTTAAATATCCACTCCATATTTAACAGGCTGTGAGGAGCACACTGGAACATACAGGCCCTTCTCGAGTTTCACTGAAAAATTTCAAAGCTGACCCGAGTCAACCTGAAAAATGGTTAACACCCTGGGCCTGAACACAAGAAACCCTGTGATGAGCAGACATTTAATTACTTTTTTTTTTTAAGAAAATGAGAAACATTTTTCTTTTTTAATAGAGGCTTCGGAAACTAATTGGCAGCTGCAGAGCCAGATCTTGGGGGGGGGGGGGGGGGCGGGGAGGGCCACATCTACCAGAGTAACAGGACTCAAAAGAAAATGCGAATAGCAGATACCTTTGTTTCCAGTCAAATGGGCTGATTAAGAAACGAAGCATCTTAACGAGTCCTTAAAATGGAGAATTAATTATTTATATGTTAAAAATTAAAGCAGGGTTCTGTGAATTCTACTCTTGTGTAGGAGTTGAACAAGGGCAGAAAGAGTGATCCCATGGGTCCATGTCTTAAGTCATTAAGTGAAATTAAGGGTTAAGAGTTCTAGTGACAGGGTAGAAACTTCATTCAGGTTCCACGCCAGGCTGCCTGGTTTGATTCTTAAAGTCCAGACTGGTTATAATAGAGCCTGGAAACTCGAGAAAACTATCCTGGGTAGACTGGATTGTGACAACTGAGCAACAGAAAAAATTAGCTATTTTAATCCTGGCCTTTGGAAGGCAGAGGCAGAGGGATCTCTGTGAGTTGAGGCCAGCCAATACTACTAAGAGAGACCTTTGTAGGTAGGGGGATGGGAGAGAAGGAAGGAGGGAGAAAGGTGGGTGAGGGAAGGGAAGGAGAAATGGAGGGAGGGAAGAAGGGAGGGAGGGAGAGAGAAACAGAGACAGACAGACAGACACACACACAGGCACATACACAGCTGAGTGTTGGGGGTGGGGCAGGCACATGCCTACTTTTAAGGATCCCAGGAAAAGTACAAAGCAAGAAGTGAACCATCTTACTGACAGATAGATGCATTTGGAGTCAGAGAAACAAGGGGGTCTCAGTTATTCCTTGGATTCAGAAGGAAAAGAGTGGGCAGGTAACCTTTGATCCGTCTGGCTCCAGCATCTTTGGCCCCGACCTCCTCACGTTCCAATATCCTGAAGCCAGGCTCCCCACAAGCCTGTGCTGCAAATTATCTTGGTGTTGTGGATAAACACTCACGGGTCAGGTATAGTCTAGAGACCACCAGACCAGGCTTACTTGGTAAACTTGTGGAACTGTGGGCTTCTGTGCCCCATAGTGACCCCATAGTTGGAGTTGGGTGGGGTGGGGCCCAGGGTTCCATCAGGGCACTGCAGCTGAGAATCCCTGCCCCAGGCTCCACTTAGAGGCCACCGGACTAGTTCTTTAATAGGTTCCCTTGGTGACAGTCACTTGTTCACTTGTGGAAGTCTGAACACAAACCCCTCACTGCACAGAAAGCCCCTCACTCACATTATTCACTTCTCTGAAACAGAGGGAGGGTAGGAAGGCTCTGTCCTTTAAACCATGTCCAGTGATACTTGAAATGTCATTTGGCCGGTGATGGAGGAGACAAAAAGGGAGGGGATTAATGACAAGAATCTGAGTCCTTGCTAAAATAAAAACGGATTCATACCTGACGTCTCTTGGAGCACCCCTTGTGTGGGGTGTGTGCTCTGTGTAGAGAGATGTGCGGTGCAGGAGGACAGATTTCAGCCAAACCCTGAGCTCCCAGACGCCTTTCTTCTGTGAGGAGAGGAAAGCTCTCCAGAGACAGGAGAGCAGACTATATCTCCCGAGGATGTAAAGTTTCCAAGTCCGAATGACCCGATGTGCAGGCTTTGACTTTGGTTCCGTTTCTTCGAGCTTGGCCTGACAGCCCAGCATTTTCTGTGACTGTTTAGGGACCCAGGGTTGATGGAGAAGAAGCACTATTCTCACTCCGGTTGAAGAGCCCAGAGGGAGACAGCGCTGGCAGAAGAAACTTTGGCTGTGGGCCCCAGCTATGAGTTTCGAATCGGTGTGCAGCTGTACCCTCTCTGGGTGTTTTGGCTTTGATCAGAACAGTGCCAAGTGAAGCCTGGGAGGGAAAAGGAGGAGGAATAGGGCAGACCACTGGCACTCTGTGGTCTGCTGTACGCAAACGTTAAAGTGGCAGGTGCCTACCAGAATCCAGGATTCAATGCCTAGGATTCATTCAAACCTGTAGCACCTGGGAGACGACTTCTTGGTAAAAGGCTTGCTGAGCAAGTACCAGGATCTAAGCTTGACCCCCTTGAACCCACATAAAACAAGCTGGGCTTTGTGGTGTACATGTGTAACCTTAGTGCTGGGGAAGTAGAGGAGGGTGGGTCCCTGGGCTTCGCTGTCCTTGCAGCTGGCCAGCAATGAGACACTGTCTTAAAAAAGCTAATCAGTGCCTGAATAGTAACACCCAAGGTTGTCCTCTTAGATCTGTGTACAATCCTTGTACCTTCATGAACACACACACACACACAAGCACACAGAAGACATTTACAAATGTGGCTTTGATTATGCTTACAGTAGCTGCCCTTGCCTATGGAAAATGGCTGGTTACTAAGAACTTCCCCCAAACTCATGTCCTTGTTGAGATACAAATTTCCACACTAAATTTCATCACCCTACTAGAATTTCCTCGGGAATGTTTGTGCTAAATTCCTTTCTCCCTAATGGAAGTATACAACATAAAATCCAGCCCCAAGACTTTGAAACAAACACATGGGAATGCAGACACCCACAGATGCACAAAGGGCCTTTGGATTTGAAGAAGGCAGAGAGACTTAGGGGGAAAAAGAGTTAAGACCCTAATAATTAGGACTAAATTGGCTTGGCTCCTTTGGTATCTGGAAGGTTGAGCATCAGGACAGCGTGCGCCTTCCCTGTGTGCCTCAGGCAATCCCAGCATGTAGCTTCCCTGAAGGAAGTTGCTGAGGTTTTTTTTTTTTCCTTTTTTTTTTTCTTTTGGTATTTCCTGGATTTGTGTGTGCACTTGTGAACTTAATTAGCACACTCGTGATTCTGCACCCTCAGGGGGAAAAGGGTAAATTTTATAAAATGTAAATACAGGAAAAAGAGCCTCTTTTCTTTCTGTTCACAGCTCTCTCTCCCTCCCTCCCTCCTCTGTCTTTCTGTCTGTCTGTCTCTCCCTTTTTCTCTTTTCCCATCTTCCTCTTCTTCTCTTCTAAGGTTTATGTATTTTATGTGTATGAGTATTTTGCTCACATTATGTCTGTATACCACCTGCATGCCCGAAGAGGCCAGAAGAGGACACTGAATCCCCTGGATCTGGAATTGCTGGGAGTCGGGAGCCGTCTTGTCAGCGCTGGGAACTGCTGGGAACTGAACGTGGCTCCCCTGGAAAAACAGCCAGTCCTCTTACCGGCTGCCATCATCTCTCCAGCTGTTCTGTTCTCTTTGTGGTGTTATATACATCAGGAAAAAGGAAAGGTTTACAGAGTCCAGTCCTTAGGACCGCTAAGGCACAGTAGCCAGGGGTTCCACTAAATCTGTTTCACTCTGTAGACCTTCTGATGTGCTTTTGATGTGAATAAATATGGGAGCAAAAGCTAACCCATGGGCAGCACTGCGCCTTATGTATTTCTTTTCAACCATTATATTGTTCTCATCTGGCAGCGGCTTGAATAATTTCTGTTGAATCAAACTCTAATAAAACTGATCAATATCATTATTTTCCCTCCCACCCTCCTAAAAGAAAAATAGAACCACAACATCCGGTGTGTAGCTTCAGTGTGACGCTGTGTATAGAAAAGATGACATTTATAGATGGGTGCATTTATATTTAATTTCATGTGCATGTATGTGTGTGTGTGCATTTCTATTTCTGCTCATCAAAGATACGACATCATAATTAAGGACATTTTACTTTATCCAATGGAGAGTTTTTTTCAGTTCTCTTTGGCGATTTAATTACAGAGCTAATTAGGAACATGGTGGGTGTAAGGATGACAATGACTGTCTTTAACTGGAAACTCTTACGACGTACAAAGCAAGGAAGTTTTTAAATTATGGGACACTTAAATAATGGATTAATAAGTCAGTACATACAAGTGTATGAAGGAATCAGTCACATGCCCTTCAGTTGGCAAAATCCTTGATGGGAGGTTGATCTCTTCAACTAAGTAATTATCCTTCTACCATCCCAGCGTGCTGGGGGGTCTATGCCGAGGCCTCAGGGGATTCATGTGCTCAACTTCAGGGCTAGAATTTCTGGCCCAGAGCTGGGGCAGAAGGTGAAACATCTGAAAGCTGTTTGAGAGGAAAAGCATCCAAAACTTGCCTTGGTGCATGAAGGAACTATGCTGTTTGCTTCCGCGACACCAAGTTCAGAAGCCAAGCAGGAGCAGCCTCAGCCTCAGCTCTCCAGAGCGCCCTCTACCAGGGACTCCTGGACCTGAGCAGCACAGAGCAGGATTCGGAGGTGGTAGCTCAGGGTGAATTCTGGAAGTAGTTCTTGCATACATTGGGCAACCCTTTGGGCCTGGAGCCCACCAGCCAGTGGTGGGGTCTGGAGAAGCGGGCCTTCATCCATCTCTCTTCTGTCTGGCCTGGAATGTGTGGGCTCCCTGAGGATGTGGTGCAGCAACTAACAGCCATAAATGTAGAATGGCCCCTGTATTTTGAGACAATTTCTGCTTGATCTATTTAGTAGAACAATCAGTTGTTCATTCATCAAGCATTTGTATTTGTGGGTGGGGCTACTGTCTGCCAGATGTTCATACAAAGACAGGAATAGCAGACACAAACACCACAACACTTTCAATATAAAATATAGGAGTTTGCTACAAAATAGATTTTTTTTCTTTTTTTCTCTTTTTTTTCTTTTTTCTTTTTTGCAAATGCCCATGAGAAATCCAACATCAGACTCTCATCTCTCCAGCTTCTTTCTTGGAATAACCCATCTGAAAAGTGAAGGTCCCAAAGACATAAACTAATTTTTTTCTGGAACTGCTCAAGGCAGACCAAGTCCGAAGGATGCCTCTGATGAAATAGGGTTTCTCCGTTTTCCATGGCGACCAAAGCAGACGGGCAGAGACGTAGCTGGGGCTCTGAAATCCAGTTGCCCCCCTCAGCTCCGAGCCGTGATTCTGACCTACAAACACGGACGCTTACTTGAGCTGCTGGTGTCCTTCCTCTTATGACATGGTCAAGGAAGACTTAAGGCCAGACTTGAGAGACATAAGGTTGAACCCAGTCTTTAGCTGGTTCTCTGGCACTGCCTGTCTTACCCTGCACCGTGCCCTCAACCAAAGCAAGCTGAAATGAGAGGAGAAGGCAGTCATCTTCCTCGAAAAGCAGAATGACATGCTGAGGAGGTGTTAGCTCTCTTTCTTTCTTGAAATAGTCTCACTATGTAGCCCTGGGTAGACCCAGCTGGCCTCAGAATCAGTGACCTGTGTGTCTCCAACTCCCAACTTCTGGAATTAAAGACTGCACCATCAGGCCTAGACAAATTTTTAAATTTAAATTTAATTAATTAATTAATTGCTAATCTGTCACACACACACACACAGACACACACACCATAGCATGTGTGTGGAGGTCAGAGTATAACTTGTGGAATCTGTTCTCTCTTTCTACCATGTGAGTTCTCAGGATTGACCTGTCAGGCTGTCAGACTTGGTGGCCAGTGCTTTGACCCTCTGAACTGTCTGCCTCAAAGGCCCACACCCCAGAAGGTACTTTATAAAACACTGGACCAACAGAAGGACGTGAATCAAACAAGTTTTCTCCTTGGAAGTTACCTTTCCATCAACGATCCAATCCAAGTTTCCTCAAAGCTTCTTCTCCTTGGTTTAAAAAGCTCTCAGATAAGGCTGGAGCATGGGTCACAGGTCATGCTAGGAGGTCAGGCTGGAGGTCAGGCTACATAGCACTTAGGCTCAGCAGTGGAGAGAACTTGCTGCTCTCGTAGGAGACCCAGGACTGGCTCCTAGCAGTCACAACCGCCTGTAACTCTAGTTCCATGATATCCATTCCTCCTCTCACCTCATGGGTACCTGTATTCATTTGAGTACACACACACACACACACAATCACACTCACACACTCTCTCTCTCACACACACACACACACACACACACAATAAATTAAAACATTGAAGGGCTCATAGTACATTGGCAAGGGTGGCGTAGGGTGGTAAGGCCTTGCCCTCTAGGCGTCCCTAGCTCATGGAGAGGTGTCAGGTGCCCCAGTTATGATGTTGCAGTGACCGAGGATAACAGTCCACGTGTGAGCCACTGAGCGTACAAGGCCTTTGCAAAGCCAACGGAGAGAGAAAGCTTGCTTTCAGCTGGGCTCCTTGGGAAAGGGCTTCATGGAATGGGGAAACGGGGCCCACACCAGGACCCAGGTTAGGGAAGGGTGGCCAGGCAGATCCGGGTAGAGGGCGTTAGGGACAGGGTGCAGCATTTCCATTGTGGGGGTTCTTACTTTTTGTAGAGGACTGTGCTAAGCACTTTACAAACATCTCCTGCATTGTCACCAGGATCCAGCGAGTGGGGAGCAATGGTGTCCCCTCAGACAAAAGGACTGGCAAACACACACCTCAACACAGCATTGAGGAGGTGCGGGCGAGCCACGGTTCTGAGAGCTTTATGTGCACGGAGTGCCTTAGTTGTCACAATAACTCCCACCACGCTCTTCCAGTCTTACAGAGAGATATACAACCTGTCCCAGGTGAGGGGCAGAGCTGGGATTGGGAGTCAGCACTGTCTCTCAGGAGGCCTTCATTTTTAAAATAAAGTTTTAATTGACATAGAACTTTACATGTTCATGGGGCACAGTTGATACATACAGTGTATATCAATAAAATCAGACAATAGCATTTCTTCTCAACTATTGACATGCTGGTCCTGGGAGGCTTTGAGCTCTCATCTGGCTCCTTATAAAATGCATAACAAACTATTGTAAACTGCCAACTGAGATGAAGAACTCTGAGATTTATTTACATGTGTGTGCATATGTTTCATGTGTGTTTGTTGCACGTCCTATTGTCTTCCTGACCATGATGGACTGAAACCCCTCAAAAACCCTGGACCCGTAGATCATTCTGAATCTAGGCTACCCAAAAGGTATTTTGGTCACAGCAATATAAAAGGGAGTGGGTGCAGTGACAGAAGATGGGAGTGAAATTCAGGCAAATGACCTTGGGAAACCTGTGGGTGCAGAAGGGCGTGACAAGGGTGTGCTGATGAGTCTCTGGGACGCTCCAGCACAAAGCAGTGCTGTTCGAAGCATCAGAGATGTCTAGGCAGTGAGCCTAAGACAATGTGTTTAGTCCAGAGGATGAGGGACTGTCACACCCCAGTCACTTTCCTGTCCTGTCACCTTGATTTTCCTAAGTCACTTGGTCTCAGAATCATTTGATTGTGAAATACCCCAGTAGGAAACATAGAGAGATGAGTGATATCCTCAAAACTTGAGAAAGAAACCCACAGTTTCTGAAGAAGTTTCCTGTGTATCTATCACTGGATCCCATGGGTTTAGAAGAACAGGATATCTGTAGGGCAAAAGGCAGTGGGAGCGCAGGGCCTAGTGTCGGCCTGCTCTTGCTTTCCAGAGGCCCTGCCTTTCTCTCTCTCTCTCTCTGTCTCTGTCTCTGTCTCTCTGTCTCTGTCTGTCTGTCTGTCTCTCTCTCTCTGTCTCTCTCTGTCTCTGTCTCTGTCTCTCTCTGTCTCTCTCTGTCTCTCTCTCTCTCTCTCTCTCTGTCTCTCTCTCTCTCTCCCTCTCTCTCCTGCCTGCATATATGTTTGTGCACCACATGTATGCAATGCCCAGGGAGGGCAGAAGAGGGAGCTGACGTTCCTAGAACGTTACAGATGGGTATGAGTCTCCATGTGGGTGTTGGGATTAGAACTTGGGTCTTAACTACTGAGCCACCTCTCCAGCCCCACTTGTCCTTGCTTCCTGAGCAGAAGGAAGCAGCAAAGGCAGAGTTCACACTCTCTAGCCAGTGGGTCTTCCTTCCTAGGAGCAGGATGACGAGTCTCCTCTGTGGGAGGCTGGAGAAGGAGGGCAGAGCAGAGCAAGCAGGGTTGGAGCAGAAAGGCAAAGCTTTGCCTCGTATTGATGAACAGTGTGTAGAGGGCTGGGGAGTGAGCCTGCCATTCCCCGACAGGAATGCTGGGCTGTACGAGTGGACAGAGGGAGGCTCTCCTCTCCATTCCATTCACTCGTCACTGTCCGTTTCTTGATTGTGGGTCAGGTGTCTCCAGTACTTCAGAATCTGCTGCCGTGACCACCCACCATGATGGACTGTACTCTTGAATTCTGCACATTTTATCACAGCCCCAGGAAAAGGAACTAAGGTGCCCCACCCCCTTCATACCCTGGAAGGGAGGAGCCTATATGGGAGAAGAAAGCAAACCTTGATTCATTCTACGAGCCTTGAGCAGGCACCGGCGACTCTGAGATGAAGTAGATTCTCCCCATTTCAAGGAACTCCTGATGAATAGGCCATGGGCAGGTAGACAAACAGGCAAGGGCTAACCTATGGCAATGCCATGGGCAGAGAGACAAACAGGCAAGGGCTAACCTATGGCAATGCTAAACAAAAGGCATGCTACTGGAGGGGAGAGAAGGCGCCCTACCATATGGGTCAGCTCTGTTCTAGAACCTTCTAGCTATTTCCTCTTAGCTACCTCAGAGGATGCACACATGGTATGCAGGTGTTCAGAAAAGAAGGCTTGATAAAGTGAGAAACCTTGTCCAGATGATGTGGCTTAAAAGGGGTCGAGGGAAGGCAACATATTTGGTTGTCTCCAGAGTTCACAGCTTCGAGAGGCCCATGTCCTGAGTGGTCAGAGGGCTCTGTCACTTTTGTTTATTTTAACTATGAATGGCTGCTGGGCCCAGCTCTCTCCTGTGTCCACCCAAAGGTGGTTCTGGTGGGAAGAGAAGGGGAGGCTAACCTTGGGATATGAACAAAAGGCAAAGAGACACGTTGCACAGCACAAAGTAGCTTAGAGACACTGAGCCAGCTCTGTAGGGGACAAACAGCCAGGACAGAGCTGCCTGGACGGTGTGGGGATGGGTTGGGACATTAAGCAAACGGACGGCAGCTTCTGCCTATTTCCTGTGAGAGAAACAGACATTGAGACATGGATCCCAAAGATCATTTAGACTATCCTCCTGCCTCTGTTGAAAACCTCTTTAACATGGTTAACAGAGAGCCATTTGCTTATGTGTATGGAAAACAGAAAAGCTTCCACGGCCTCAGTGACCTGCGTAAGTCGTGGCCTGGCTGATTTGCACTCAGGAGGCTGTGCTAGGCTGTCTTCCCAGGCCTGGGCCTTTGCTACCCCAAGTGAGGCCCGGGCTGAGGTGGGGGTGAGCAGAGAAACTGAGACCAGCCAACTTGTCACCCGAGCCAAGGGCACTCTGGGGATTAACTCCAAAGCAGTTTCCCACCCTTGGATAATTACTTTGTTGGAAATGAAACCTTTGGTGTTCCTTGGCCTCATTTTGACACCTGACATCCCTCCTTCCCTCGTTGGCGTCCTGTAGTAATGTCATTAAAAGCCCCAGAAAATGTCAGCTGAAACCAAGGTTTCTGTCGGTTATAACCTATGAAAAATGTATTGGATTTAATATGTTTGGTTTGGGAAATCAGTTTTTGTCCACTATAACCAATTGTCTATAATAACCACGTCTGTTGTAAGTGGTGTGCACTGTAATAACCCTCATATAAAGGGTAAAATGAGAGACAACCATTTCAGATAGTAGCCGGAGCCACATCAATATAGATCACTGCCTACGTACATCAAATGATGGATGGCTATTTTTAAGGCTTTTTCAATTCAATGCCAGTACCATCTAACGGCAGTAAAGCACGGAGTATTTGCTGATACCCTTCCTGATAAACCGTCTGGTTGCAAGAAGGAGCAGTGTAAGAATTGAAAGGACATGGGGAGCCGTTTCTTGAATTGAAATGATCCATTCCCCGTGTCTGGGCAGGAGGACAGGCCTCACTGCAGAGACTCACTGCAGGCCTCACTGTGAGGACAGGCCTCACTGCAGAGGCTGGAGCTCGCTGAGATGCGTGTGCGTAGGAGTTCTGAAAGGATACACCCTCCAGTCTAGGAAAAGGCTGTTTTCTTCTGGGGAAGAGAATCAGGGAGATACAACGTGAGAGGAGAGGACACTCCTGCTCCCAGCAGAGTAGAGGGAGTGAATTTGACCTTAATGTGGTGGTGGCAAACCTTTGCGATTGTGGACCCCCAGCACTGGCTAATTCATTGACTCCTCAGATTAATCCCACGAGGTGGGGATTCTCATCAGCTTCCCACCTTGCACAGAAGCTGAGGACCTTACCAGCGACACAGAGTGACCACGCTGAGACTAAAACCACAGATTCTGTCTCTGCCATGCTTGTCCACTGTAGGAACGGACCCAAATGCATGTGGTCACTTAAGTGTGCTTTCTCAGCATAGATGTTGAAAGTTTATGGGGTGCCTTGTAGCTGACAGACATCTGTACCCACAGATACCTGCTGGCGACATCTTCCTAGCCACACCTCACCCCATGGTTCCAGCTGCTGGCTGGCTCTTCCTTTCCTCAGGAATGTTCTACCTGTTTTCCTCCCCTCCTGCTCCTCCCCCTAGAAAGGGGCCCACTTCTCCTCACAACTCACTTGGTATTTGCTTAAAACATTTATTTCCATGATTATCTTTTTTTTTTTTAATTAATCCCTCAGTGTTGACTATAAACTCCTGGAGGCAGAGAGCATTTGTCATGGCTGCGGCAGGCCAGGAATGAGAAAGTCTAAAGCACATTGGCTTCGAGGATGTTAAAGATAGGAGAATGGGGCAGGGGTGTGGGGGAGCTGGTATTTTATCTGTTCTTCTTGCTCTTTATCAGAGATGAGAAATATAATAAATCCTTTCCTGAAAATATCCATGTTTTTGTTAAGGAGGCTAAATTCCTTTAGAGCCACAATCTTCCAATATGAAACCTGTCCTACTTGGAGAAGTCTTGCTTGCAGATACCCCATTAAACTGGCCAAGTGTTCTCCTCTCCTCTGCTTCTTCCAGAGGAGCCAGCATCAAACGGACCATCCTGCTGTCTCTTCAGAACCCTCCTGATGCCTACTTGCCTTGGGAACGCATGCAGACACTCACAGTTTAGCACATGGGTCCCGTCTTTTAATCTTTGGTAAATTGAACCAAGCGTGGAGAACTTGCAGGTGACAACCAGCTTCCCCAAGACCGCAGAGATTAAAAACTGTGTCCGCTCGGTCCCTAGTAGTCCTCCAGTGTGCTGCGAGCAGAGAAAGAGAACCCTTGATCCCGGCTATCAAAGGGTGCAGAAGGATCAAGAAGAATTAAAACTGATGGCGTGCCAGACGCCACCTGCAACAGAAGGTCATTACTTCCCCTCGTTAAAACGGCCTCAGTTCTGGGGCCTGATCTGAAGCTTAATTGAAATGTTTCAAACAGTGGATTATAACGAAGATGAGACGTCCCCTGCCCATTTCGTGACCTCTGCTAAGAAAGGCAGATTGGTAATAAGGTTAAAAAAAAAAGGAAAGGAAAGGAAGAAAGAAAAAATATCTAAGCGATTGCCTGAAGACAGCCAAGGCCTCTTAATGATAGGAGCTCTGCAGCTCTCTGGGCAAGGAGGGCTCTCCAGGGAGCAAACGGACAGGGGTGAGCAGTGTTCAGGCTGAAGACCACAGCCTCGGAGTTCCTGCCACTCCCCCGGAATCTGCCTCCCTGCCGCCATACCTGTGACCTCTCTCTTCCCAAGCAGGCAGAGGGACACCGGGGACACGCGGCATTTCCCCCGGGATCGTAATTGTCCGTTATTCTAAACGGCATTCTTGTGGTGCACAAGGCTCATTGCCGGGGCACGCGTCTTTTGCAATCTTTCTATCTAGCTTGAGTAACCATGTGTGACCCGCTTGATAGATGAGGCTGAGGAGGGCCCTCTGGGTCTGGAGAGAACGGGAACTGCTTTGGGAGAGGAGTCTGGCAAGAGATAGCTCAACTCCGACGCTATCAATTTTTCTATATCCTGGAAAAAAATCACAATGCTACTACCATTTATGCTTTTCACATGATAATAAATCGCAAGTCATATTCCCCCAGAGGTTTGAACGCCTTCGGGCTCTCTTCCCCTTTTTGGTATGATTATCTGCTCTGTCAGTGAAGCCCACGTCTGAAGTCTTATGATTATCTCAACCTCCAGCTGGTACGTTGTGAAAATCTCCGTTTGGGGGACGCTGTTGTAGCAGGTGACAGGAAAGTTGTGCACACGCTCCTGCATGGCACAGCCATTTTGGTTTTGGACAAACCTGTTCTAACCAGGTGCCTGTTTGGAGTCTCAGTGAAAGGGTTGCTCATTAGTGAAAGCACTTCGTGACCTCGATGTGTGAAGCATGGTCCATAGCCTCAGAACCACGGGGGAGATGCCAGGCCTTGGGAAAGATGGCACAGTGGGCGGAGTGCTTGCTGTACAAGAACGAGGACGTGTGCTCAGATCCCTTGTGCCACCTAAAAGCCAACTGTGGTGGCAAGTGTCTGTGATCCCTGTCGTGGATCCCTGGGGTCCGTTGGCTAGCCAGTCTTGCCAGATTGCTGTGCTCCAGGTTCAACAAGAGACCCCCATGTTAAAAAAAAAAAAAGCCGGGCGGTGGTGGCGCACGCCTGTAATCCCAGCACTTGGGAGGCTGAGGCAGGTGGCAGGTGGATTTCTGAGTTCGAGGCCAGCCTGGTCTACAGAGTGAGTTCCAGGACAGCCCGGGCTACACAGAGAAACCCTGTTTCGAAAAAACCAAAAAGAAGGAGAAGAAGAAGAAGAAGAAGAAGAAGAAGAAGAAGAAGAAGAAGAAGAAGAAGAAGAAGAAGAAGAAGAAGAAGAAGAAGAAAGCAGAAGAGAAAGACATTGATATTGACCTTTGGCCTACACACGCACATGCTATGCGCATGCACCCACATATGCCCTCCGTCCACCTTGTATGTTAGCAAGGCCCAAATGATTCATACGCACTCTAAAGCTTGAGAAGGACTTTGGGGTCATCAAGGAAGCCACTCCAGCTGGTAGGTTTTAGGAACCATGTTAAGTGTCCTGACTGTAGACCAACTTTCTAGGATTGGAGTCAGTGGTCTTATGAAGCAGACCCAGATGTGTCCATGCTTTTTTTTTTTTTTTTTGCAAAGTTCTAAGAAAGGGTTAATAAGCCCTTCACTAGCCAGAGCTGTTTTGCAATCAAGGGTCAACATAGAAAGATAACAGGCTCCAATGTTTTAGCCCCTCCCCCAGATCCTCTGGATTAAGACTCCTACACCAGGCCATGGAGAGGACTAGCACTTTTCTCATGACATTATTAAATCTTTGTGTGGTGACAACGTTTGTTTGAAATGCATGCAATTCTCCAAATGAAACACGAGCTGGAATCACCTGTGTCTGTAGGATTGCAGGATGGAATCCAGAATAAGCAATGATCACTCCCTGCTTGAGGTGCACTGGTGTGGGGTGGGGTGGGGGAAGCTCGGCCCCTCCCGCTCTGCTTCCTGACTGAGAATACTCTTACACCAAAACCTGGTGTGCGAGGTTTGACTGGGAAAGTGAAGTTTGACTTTTGCATCTCCTTTGGCTGGCTCTATCTCATTTAATCCTAATAGAACGTTTCCTTCCGACGCTGCGCACCCTGTGTTTTGCTTCTGTGGTTAGCTGCATTTCTGTAATCTTCAAATTCAGTCTTCCCAACCTTTCATCTGTCTTTTAGCCCCGGCTACTTGGGGTTCTCTTCATCACATTTAATCCTCTTTCCAAAAATAATTTCATTGTCTTCCTTTCCCATTTGTATCCCCACACAGATGTAACTGAAAAAGCCTTTCCTAACAGGTCTAACAGGGCACTTCTGAGATATAGGTTTGCTGACTTCTGTAGAATCCGATTTTCTTAACTCCTCGACTCCGGAACTTCAGGGTTAGTGTCTGAGGGCTTGTCGGCCTTTGGGTTTTTCTGTGACCGTTACTGAGAATGCATTGGTTTTGGGTCTTGAACCAAAGGTCATCTGAAACAAGTGTCACAATTTTGCTGAGTAGCTCATTGTGCCTCCTGAAAGGATGGGTTAAAACACTTAAAAGAAAGTGGTCTTTATGGACCACTTATGGAAATGGCAGAGTTTACTGAGGGACGGTAGAACCTTGGTGCTCCCCGCCCCACATTGAGTTGGGAGCCCAAGCCTAGTATCACATTAATGCCTCACTGCCCATCTCGACCCCTCCCTTCTGGTGTTACTAGACAGGTGAGCGAGCACACGAAACCCAGGCTGCTTCATCCTCCTGTGGGAAAGCTCACACCCACCCTCTCCTGTACTGCACATCTCTTTATTTAAAAGATGTATTTATTATTATATGTAAGTACACTGTAGCTGTCTTTAGACACTCCAGAAGAGGGCGTCAGATCTCATTACGGGTGGCTGTGAGCCACCATGTAGTTGCTGAGATCTGAACTCAGGACCTTTGGAAGAGCGGGCAGTGCTCTTAACCGCTGAGTCATCTCTCCATGAACTACACATCTTTAAGATTCCCTGTAATCCTCACCCTTGTGTCATCTTCTCTGGTGATGATCTCCACGATCACTCTGTAAGCAACATCTTCTAAAGTCCCAATGGCCTGAATGAGGCACAGTTTTACCAAAGGTCACTCTAAGGGAGCCAACGAGTTTACTGGGTTTTCACACAGAGCACCGGTGAGGGCTAGTACTTACAGGGGTATGCGTGCTTCTTCCCAGTAGGCCACACTTGGTTAGCCTTAATCAAGCAGGTAGGAGGGTTTCCCCTTAGCTGCAGTCTTCTGGGCCCATCTACTTAGGATCTCCCCAATGCCACATGCAAATGAGGTGACAGCAAACATGGACACTTTGATGGGGGAATCACATGACCTGCCCCACCCCTTCATGGGGGGCGGGAAGGGGATATAAACAGTCAAACTGCCCAGCTGGGATGATCATCTCTCAAGAGAGTGCAGCTGAATTCCCCATGATGGGGGTTGCATGGCTTAGAGGATAGTTACTCTCAGCCCATCCTCCCTTCACTCTGCCAACAACCTACATGGTATCGTTACCCATGCAGTATGTTTGGCTACCTTTTACTCCTCTCTAGTATCAACTAAACATGAGGTTTTTAAAGTCAAAGATGGTGACCAACTCAAAGCAGATTCTTCAGTGCCTGCCTTCCACAAACACTCTTGGGACAAATGAATGCATGGCCTTCGACCACAGGCTTCGTTGGATTTTTTTTTTTTAAGAGTGTGTTGGGTCTCACACTCTTGGTACCAAGCAACAGACATACATTTGATTATGCAAAAGGGAGAGAATTTGTTGTCAGGATTCCAGGATGTTCCATGAGGCACGGGATAGGAATGTAGGACATTTAGGACAAGGATAGAACTTACAACTGAGAAAAAGACAAAGGGCCCTTGGGCCCTCTCTTCTGCGCCTGTGCACCCGCCTGCCTCTTCCTTCACTCTGTCCTGGTGCTACCGTCCCCTCCTCCCTGCTTGCCTTTGCTCCCTCTTTCCATGGATTTCTTGGTTTGACTCCCAGGTTACTGAAAAAGATCGTATGTGTACGGGATCACTTGGGCTCTGACAGGAGGGAGGAAAGAATGTGGTTGGCCTATCCAGGTCAAGGGTCACCAGTGTACTAATCTGTATCCAAGGAGAATACTAGAAATCCCCAGATACTGAAGCTAGCATAGACGCTCCCAACTGTGGCTACCATGATGACAAGATTGGAAAGTCGTTTAAATGCCAAACTGGAGATGAGTGTAAATGGTTAAACTCTACCTAATAAACACTGGCTCCAACCACATGTAACAATGGGTTTTATTAAAGCATGTTCCTCTAAAATTAATTTCCACAGGCTTGTGGGGGCCTTTATGACTTTAATGTGGTTCTTTGTGTGAGTACTTAAGTCCTTGATAATTACCTCTTAATATTTTTCTAGGAAAGTATGAAGTAATATGTCACACAAGACCTATATCGCTCAGTTATTTTATGGGAAGTATGGCCAGTGGCTGTCTGGTTTTCCAGGGTTTCCCCTTCTGCTTGCAGTTAACAACTGGTAGCAAAGCCCCAGTCTAGTCAGATCTGGAGAGACTGGCTGTGCTAGAGTCAAATGCAAAGGCCAGATTGACTCCCTGGATTTCAGTACATTTACAAAGGAAAAATGTCCCACTATCAACAAATTACATTTTCATTTTCTTTCCAAATCTGTTCCCCTAAGAACTTCCACCGAGCCTACTTTGCATAAAAGGTAGCTGTCTCACTCTGTTCCTGTGTCTGGAGGCGAGGGACCAAGGGCAGGCTAGAAGTGTCACAATCTGTAAGTCCCTGGAGCTATGTTGGACAGTTTGCCAGTTATCGAAAATGATGTTCTACAGGAAGAAGGGCCATGAATAAAGTGAGCTGGAGCCGCCTATTGAGATGTTCCCCCTTGGAAGTCAGCGCCCCTATAGCTTAACAGACAATGAAGATGGATTTATGGACCTTTGATGTCTGTCATCTTAGTATTCTCAGTGGATGGTGGTACATGCACTGATTCAAATCCTATATGCATCTCATTACCACCATGCTAACACTTATTTCTAGAATTTTCTAGTTAACATCTGCTTGTCTCACTGGACTATAAACTCCGTGAAGGAAGGATCAGGTAACTTACAGGTCCCCATTGTGGTCTCAGTGTCTATTTGAGAGACTGGAACTCAGCTCGCATTTGTTGGGTAAGCAGATGGTTGGAAGTCTGAGCCAGGAGCTGGTCAGTGATGAAGAACTGGGAACAGGGATGCTGTGGACAAGGACTGGGCAGTGGGCACTAGAAACAGTGTGGTTTTTTGAGCCAGAAGTCAGGATCGGAGTTCTGCTTTTTCTACCCACTGATGATTTATTTTTGATCATTTCATTACTTGTTTTAGTTCCCTTTCCTAACTCTTAACAGGGAAAGGATACCTACTCTAAAAAGTGGTGAAGAGTGAGAGAAGATAAACAATAACGGATTTATGCACAGTTCTAAGCGTTAAGCATGGTGACACACAGCTGTGATCCTAGCACAGGGAAAGTCTGAGATGGGCGAACACAGAGTCCAAGGTCAGCCCGTGCTACTCAGCAGGACCCTGTCTCAAATGTCTTCCTTCTTTCCTTCCCTCCCTTTCCCCACCTCCCTGTGTGTGTGTGTGTGTGTGTGTGTGTGTGTAGCTTTCCCGTTGCTGCCTTGAATCAGAGCAGCTGTGACCACCTGCCAAGACCCCATGAGATTGGACCTATTAACAGTTCCTCATTGAAGGGATGAGGAGAAGGGGGCTCATTAGGTCCCTCCTTTCTCTGGAATCATATAAATGGTAAAGGATGGACTGGGCTTTGGGACTCTGTAACCAGGTAGCTATCCAGGGAACTTTAGTGGTGTAGTTTGTCATAAATATTCCATGCTGTGCTGAACTCTTCATTGGTGCATCTGCCCATAAGTTGTCCAGGGAACTTCCTGGTAATTCAGCTGCCTTTGAGTTCTCCTGCTTCTAAGTAACATCAGCAAACTCGGTGGTTCACCAAACTGGGCTGAGATGGTATCCTGCCTTTGGACTGACTGAGTCTTCTCTGTCCGAGTACAGTATACTCAGGAGAAACCATGTAATGCATATATTATGTATGTTATATATTTGTGTGTTATGCACATATAACACATGTAATGTAGAGTCAACATATGTTATTTAACATACATATAATACTATACATTTGCTCTCGTTACAAATGTATCAGTTTTATAGCCAGAAATCAGTTTTGTTAGAGTCTTCCAAGTCTTGTTTTATGAATGAGGCAGAAGAGATCAGCAAATTTAGATGTTTTTGTCAGAAATCACCCCTCTGCATATAGGAAATATATGAACTATGATATGATTTTGACATTACTATTTTGAGTATTTAACATAGAACTGCTTCACCAATATATCTCACATTTGCCTAATTTTTACATGACCCATGAAGCAGGTTATGTAAAAATAACACAGTTTTATACTTGAGGAAACTAGTCAAGGAGAGGTGCTGGGTCCTGGCTTCTCGTTGGGAAATGAATGCTCCTCACTGTAGCACACAGACAGGACTTGAGTTTCAGATTCTGCCGTGCAAGGACAGAGTGGAGAGGAGAAAGGCCCGTGCATGTGAGGACAAAACTGTGATGTTTTAATATGGCCAGTTTTTGGTGAAATTATTGAAGTTTCCCAAGAGAGAAACAAAACCCTTGAAGGTTTTGACAACTGACATTCTAGTTCTTGTGTGGATTTTACACCCACTTCCAGAAGTGTCTATCATTGTGTCGTTCCTATCACAAGACATTTTAAAATGTGAGGTGTATGATTTTGTTGCCTTATTTAGTGCAAAATACAAATAGGTCTTGATTGTAAGGTAAGCAGTGGATGGTGAGTTGTTTTTAAGTACCGGCTTTTACCACAATCCGGGCTGATTACAGTTCCCTACCCGCAGAAAGGCCCATCCCAGCATTCCTGCTTTGGCACCCACGCCCATTTTATTCACTAACAGAGTGCAAAGCTGGAGCTAGGAGAAGTTAGGAGCATTAAGCCATCTCCAGAGGGTGCAGTATCCCAGTCCTAGTAGGAGCTGCCCCTTGTGAAGACACCCAGTGGCTGTATCCAGAATTCACTTATTTGAGAGCTAGTGATGGAGGAGGGAGAGCAAACGGTGCAGAAGAGAAAGGCTGAGAACGGACAAAGAAGGAAAACAAGACACACTATTTCGTTTACACTTATTTCTTATTTTTAAAATCTTTCATTAGCATGAATTAGTGATACCATAGCAGGGTGTATGATATTTTCCTGCATGTGCAGAATGGGTTTTGATTATATGTACTTCCTGATACCTCTCCTGGTTCCCCTCCCTTGCCTTTTCTTTCCAACTAGCCTCCTTCTGCTCCCTTCTGCGTCCAGGCTCAGATGCACCCTGCCAGTGGCTACACCACTGAATAAGAAGCCTTCCTGTTAACTGTGTGCCAGGAGAGCATCCGAGGAAACTGAGCCGGGGCCCAGAGAGATTTAGCTATTTCTCCAAGGCAGCCCAGGTAACAAGGGTTGCAGGAGAGAGAGTGTAGAGCCAGGAAATCTGACTTCAGAACCACAGCTTGTAACCCTACTGTGTGCACGTGGGGCGCACTACCCCTGAGCACAGAGAATATGTTGGTGCTTTTTTAGAGAGTCCAAGGAAGCAGGAGACACTGGGAAAGGAAACCGTCTTCCATCTTGGAATACAATGGCTAGCCTGGCCTGAGTCTCTGAAGCGGCCCCGCCCTCCACTCCAATGCTGGAGCTGATGTGTCGCAATTCACCTGAGCCGCCATCCTGGAAACTGGCCGGTTCATTACCCACCCAGCCTTTGATTTGGGAGAGTGATGTGGCCAGGCGGATTTGGGTGGCCTCCTCCTGCCTGGTTCTCTGGCTGTATTTGTAGTCATGTTTGTGCATTAATATTTTATACTTAGCTAAATTGTGCACATTGCATTTAAGTCCAGGTTTGCCTTGTTTAAAAAACATCCAAATTGGGATTAAGTATTCAAGCGGTAATCTCTTTCTGGGGCGTCTGTCTATTAGATTTGCAGGACATAAAGAGGGTTATTGAAATACTGTAACTCTAATATTTTTATCCTTTAGATTGAAATGACTTTTAAATGAATTTAAAAATTGGGAAAGATGTTGGACAGCTACCAAACACCAGAGCAGCCGGCCGGCTTTCCAGGCCAGTTCTGTGTTGCCCGCCCGCCCACACAGTTCGGCGTCCAGCCCCCATCTGTGTCGCTTCCTCCGCTACGCTCTGTGCTCTGTACAGGACAGCAAATCCCCTTGGGGTTTCTGAACTCTCCCTTCTTCCTGTTTATAGTGGGGTTCCACGTTGACTCAGTTTCCCTTTTTCTGTCCCTTTGATGCGGCTGATTCTCAATTTGCCCAGGATTGGAGCAGGCACTGGGGAAGTGGAGCGGAAGTGAGGGTGTGTGGTGAGCCTTACACATTTGTATCTAATTGAAGAGCTAGTTACAGCTTCCACTACAGTAGCACCAGTGCTGTAGTACTGTAAGACTACTACAGTTGTACTAGTTCTAACGAGTACGGCTCTAGTTAGTATTCTGCAAATAGTGAATATAAATAATCAGATAAGACACATACTAGTATAAAGAAACCAATAAATTTTATTTTGTGGGACATTAAAATAAAATTTAGATAAAAATTTAAAATCATAGCATATTCCAAATAACCATTTGATAGCTACATATAAATCTATTTTAGAGATATGCAAGTACAAATTATGAAATGCCAGGGCAAGTTGATTTAAGCTGCTTTTTCCTCTAATATAAATAATGCAGAGTGCTGCAAATATTCAAGTACACTTAACTGAACATAATTAAAATATTGGAATATATTTTAAAAATAAATAATTAAGCAGTTAGAAGTATCTACAGCACTAATTCAAAGTGATAGTTACATGGTGATTATATTCCGCAGTTTACCCTGCACTTTTGCTTTAGAACGCCATAATAAAATTTGCATTTAATAAAAATTATAATTCTGTAATATTTGGGGACACGGGCTGATGCTATGTCAACTACCAAACACTAGCCTTGCCTCCCTGATCCACCAGCGGATGGACGGAGAACAGACATTCACAGCCGGGCTGAGCAGTTTGCCTTCTGAGACACGCGTGTACCCACGGCCATGCTTGTTAACCCCGTGCCAGAGACTTGGGTGTCTTTGTGTGCCCAGGTCAATGTTAGGGAGCAGTAGCAGAATTTCTTAAACATTGGTCAGCTAAGGAGCCAAAGGGTGGCTGTCTGCCCTGGCTTCCTGTCCTGAGCAGAGTAGGTGTGTTGTAGCTCCAGTCTTTGCCCACCAGCCTCCATAGCCTCCCCTCCACAGCACTCTTCTTAGATACAGACAAGGCTTGCTTTCTTACCTTACTTAGTCTTTATCCCAATGCCACCTCTTCTGGGAGGCTTCCTTTGCTATTCTAAATAAAGTTATGTCCATCTCAAGTCAGTCACTCAAAGCACCCCAGCAAAGGCTGTGCAATTGGGCTTTATTTAATTTTTTTTGTATTTTCTATCACACACACACACACACACACACACACACACACACACACGCATGTGTGCGCTCCAGGAAGGTAAAGATTTTGTTTTTCTCACGGGCAGAACAGAGCTAAACCCAGAGCAGAGGCTCAGTGATAACTTGTGTGAGCTGGGGAAGGGGGAGCATTCCCAGGAGTGGGGGTTGGAGACAGCTGTAGGTGGGCTCTGCGTTCTGATGTCCACAGGCTAAGCTATTCACAACACACATCTTCCCCCTTCATCACCGACCACTAGTGACTCCTGAGTGGAGTTGGAAACTGGACATTTTCGTTTCCTCTACATGCATGCCCAGTGTTCTGTTGGCTCTGATCTCATTTGGAAATCTGCTCAGAAGCTGTGACCTAGAAGAACAGCACTTGCCTCAACTGTGTGGCCTGGATGGATGTTTTTACCTTCATGGGGACTCATGTGCCTCATCTCTCTCCTCTAAGCTGTCCCGTGTCTTTGTCCATCATGTCCCCCACCTCACAGATCCCAGAGCACCAAAGCCTGTCAAAAGCTCTAGGGCCATCACTCTGTGGGACTTTAGACAATAGGGTAGAATAAAGATGTTGAAAGCTCCTGTCAGTATCTGTGTTGACAAATGTCTCCACATCCAAGCTGGTTTCCTTGACCAGTCTTGGGTAACAGACTGTATTGAGCACAGAATCCCAGCTTGAGGTCTGAGCTCTCAGACAACTGAATATCTTTGAATCTCTGAAGGCCTGAGCTGCCATATAAGATCTTTGGCAGTCTTTATTGGAAAGGTCTTATAAATCAAAAGGGAGGGGGAAGAAGAGGGAGAGAGGGGTGGGGACACAGGTTTAGCCACCTACTGGTATCTAGCCTTGTAACTATCTCCAGCAGGAATCTTGCCATGTGAGTGATACTTAGGAGAAATGAATGAGGCCATCAGGAGAACTGTGTAGCTAAACCCCGGCCAACTCACATTACCGTGAGAAATAATGGATTATTCTTTCTTAGATAGGGTCTCACATAACTAACTCATAATGTATCCCCAAAATGGCCTTGAACTCTCAATCTGCACCTCTGTCTCCTGAGTGCTGACTATAGATTTTCCCCACAACATGTGATTTGTCCTGTACTGGGCATGGAATCCCAGACTTCACTATGCTAGGCAGTTACCAACTGACCCACATGCCAACGTGCACTGTTGTTTTAAGCCTTTAAGTTTGGGTGATGACTCCTTGTGCAATACAATAGTAGACAGCAGAGACAGGCAAGTGTCAGGACCTCTCTTCTGCTGTTGCTTGGGGGATCAAACCGAGGGTGTTTGCACACTGAACAAATGATGTATCCTGTCTTCAGATCGCTATTCCATTTTTGAGCCTCTCTGTTCTCATCTGGAAGATGGAGAACGGACCTTCACGTCGCGCAGTTGCTATGAAGCTTTGTAAATAAAGTAGCTAAGACACTGCTTGGGAGACACAGCTTCTCACTAAACATCTTTCCTGCCAATCCCTGGGCAGGGAAACCCAGGCTTAACCTTCTGATCTCACCACTCATCAAAACCTTCCTTCTCCCTGCCCATCCCATCCCCAGCAACAGTTTATTTGGGGGAAGATAACTTGAAAAACTTGTTCCAGCAGGTATGGACAACAGCATCCTTTGTCAGTGCCTCAAGATGCTTTGCAGACATTTTTTGCTCTGAAAGCATCAATCTTTCTCCCAAGGCTCGAATTGTGGCTGCTTGTTCTTGGGCAGTAGCAGTGAAGCCAGGCAGTAGGAGCGGCTTCCCCTGGAAGTGGGAGTGCTCCTTACCTGAGAAGAGTTTAGGGAGGAAGTGCTCCCTGCCTGTGCTCTTCACATTCAGAATCCCTTAGCCTTGAGAGGACAGGGTTCAGCTCAGTTCTGCCCTTCTCAAACAGAGGGAGCGCCCCTACACTGCACTTGAGTTTCATGATCTATCATCAAACTTGGCCTGCATGCCAAACTTGCCGTTCCTGTCTCAATTTTGCAAACACGGGAAAAGAAGGTGAAACTTACTTTGCCCCACAAGTCCTCAGGTATGGATGCATAATTTTTCCCCTGGAGAAAAGGAGGTAGAGATAAACCTGGTCATTCTCTGTTTTTGCCAATTAGATCTTTTGCGACACAGAACTGGGATGTCCTTTGGCAAGAGGACATAGCCCCGTCGACTCATTAATGTGAAGTTTTCCATTGTTCAAGGACATTCTTTCTGCCTCAGAGAATACAAATGATGTTTCAATTTGTAAATTTTAATCGTCCATTTGACATAACCTAGAATTGTCTGGAAAGAGAGTTTCCGTGAAGGATTATGGAAGTTGAGTTAGCCTGTGGGGATGTCTGTGCAAGACTGTGCTAAATTAATTGCTGTGAAAGGGTCCAGCCTGGTGTGTTTGGCACTATTCCTCAGGAAGGGGTTCCTGAGCCGAGGGTGGAGAAATCAAGCTGAGCCTGGGCAAGCAGCGCATGTGTGGAAGTGCAGAAGTGCGCATGTGTGGAAGTGCGGAAGTGCGCATGTGTGGAAATGTGGAAGTGCGGAAGTGCGCATGTGTGGAAATGTGGAAGTGCAGAAGTGCGCATGTGTGGAAATGTGGAAGTGCGGAAGTGCGCATGTCCTCAAACCTATCTCTCTGCACTTGATGGGAATGGAACTGGCAAGTTCAAGTTCCTGCCGCGTCGACGTCTCTGAAATAATGGACTGTGACCTGACATTATAAGCTAAAACAAACACACATCCCCAGTTGCTTTTGGCGAGGGTATTTTATCATACCAACAGAAATGAGGGCATACCTCATTCTTTTATGCCAACGATATGGCGATATTAAAGAAAACTCTGTCACAGCCCCAGTAGGATGAAACAACTCCTGGATAAAGATCAGGATTTATTTTTCAACAAATTCGATGCTCCTCAAATCTGACATGATCGCACAGAAGCAGAATATTTCCAACACTGAGTTCTTTCTCTGTGGTAGTTATGGAGGAATACAAAACACAGAGACAAGAAATCACCATAAAACATCGTAAGTTTAGTGCAAGCTTTTTCAGTTAAAAACAATTTTATTTTCCAGGCTCAAACTCAGGGCCTTGTGTATGGCAGGCAAATGTTGTACCACTGAACTATACGTTCCTCCGAAGGGTTTCACAAGACAATGATGACAGACAACAGAGGAAAACAGGAATGGCCAGCGGTCAGAAAACAAAACAAAAAACAACAAAAACCTTGAACAAAAGAGCTAATTGCAAAAGGCCTAGATAACGAATAACTATAAACTGGTTACTTTAGTGCATATTTTACACATGTGCATAATCCAGTGTAATGCCCCTGGTCCGCGATGACTTCAGATTTCACTCATCGCTTAACGTTGAGCTACAGGCTAACAAGGGGAGGTCCATTGTTTGCTTTCAGATGTTGAGGGACTAGATTTGTAATGGCTTGGTGGTGGTGACTTATCAATGGCTGTCTTATCAGTGTTTTATCAATTGTCATTGGGCTCTTGCCTTTTCATTTCCTTACCTAGAGGAATGTGGAGAATTTTTTCTCCAGCTGGAGAGGTCACAGGAGTGTGTCAGACAGAGTCAGGCTGTTAGTGTTGACATCCTAGGATATGATAGGCAATTCCTTGGAACCTCAATGGAGAAGCTGCAGTGCGCAGTAACCAGTAAGGTATGTTTGACAGTGAGGTGGTGTCTGCAGGGAGACAGGCACCCATGATGGTGGGTCTGGGGGATCATCCTCTGGCTGCTGACGAGAGTTCACTGCATGGAGGCTGGCTGTGCAGAAGGACCTGCTCTTCCAAGAACTCTCCTGCCTGGATCCAGCTGGCTGCCAGGTCAGTGAAGAAAAGGTTGCTAGAGCTAAAGTGGACAGTTCCAATTCAAAGGGCTGGCCAGTATTTATGAAGAGCAGAGGTTTTCAAAGAGATGACTCTTTTGGTCCCTGTAACTGCAAGGGCAGAGGTTTTGAATGTTTTACTAAGTTAGAAAAGCAATACAAATATGAGAATACCTCAAAAGGCATACTGTAAGGTGACAGGCTGACGTTAGGCAATCACAGCGACATTTCTTCCTTCAGATCACATCATCCTTAACCTTTGTACCTGGATATCCTGATTGGTTTGTCAACTCTGGACTCCTTGCTATGAAGCATGAAATTTGTTCTTTCATGGTTACACACATGCATGAACTCACACAAGCATGCACACGTGCACACACACAGGCACACACATGTTTATGTGCATGCATGCATGCACATACACATGTGCTCATATGCACACACACATGCACATATATACACACTCATGCACATATATACACACACTTTAACACACATACATGCACACACACTCATAAACTCATACACACACACAGGTACACACACACACACACACACACACACACACATACACATACACTTCTGTGATGAGAGTCCCCACAATCCATCCTCTTTTATCACCTTCCCTCTTTCCACGGACTCTCATCTTTCTAAGACCCCTCCAACTTCTCTGTTTATTTTTGGTGTGTGTGTGTGTGTGTGTGTGTGTGTGTATGTGTATACACCACTGCATTTAGCTAGAGTTGCCTTCAGGAGCATGAGTAACCCGCTACTTGCTCGAGTAAGGACAACGTGCTAATCATCACTCGAGCCAGCAAAGCACGTGACTTCCTCTCACACCACAGCCTTTAACTTCTTGTTGCTCCTCTGGGCGGGGTGCAGCCTCATGAGTACCCCTCGCCTATCTGTGATGGAATGTCCCTGGGCCTGGTACAGATGGGCTGCTGTATGTTGATGAGTTAGTGGCCTGATGGCCGTGTCACATCCAGAAGTCTTCACAGTTCCTTCTCACTGTCTAGCTTTTACCTTCTGTCCACTCCATCTTCTGTGATACTCGCCAAACCTTAGAGGGATGATATTGACTTCTGGTTGAGTATTCAACAGCACATTGGCTAGGTCTAAGTCTCTACGTTAATTGTCATGCACCATAAACAGAAACCTTTAACCAGGACTGAGAGAAGCAGTGATCTACAGGTATATAAAAAAATATTCAGAGGGCAGTTTGATATCATGCCTATTTATCGAAACAACACTAGTAGGCCTATGACCTATGATCTCTCTAGCCATACAGTTTGAGAGGATTCATAGTTCTTATAGTACAAGGTGTATGTCCCTCCTCGGGTGCAGACCCCAAATCCAACCAGGAAGCAGTTGGTTGCCCCTAGAACGGCCATGCCACTGTTGAATCAGCGAGTATCTCTTACCTGGCAGGTTAGTATTCTAGTTTCTAGGTTTTAGAATTGGGTAAGACCATTGAAAACCTTTCTCTCCTAGAAGCCTCTAGAGTGCTTTCAGCACGGGCCAGAGGGTTGGGGCTTCCAGCTCGTTGCCATCTTGGTTATTCAAGCTTGCAACCAAAGTGTGTTATACTTCAACAATAGACTCTTATTATCTAGTTCTAGGGGATAAGAAACAGGAATGGCAAGAATGGTATAGTTTGGGGGGGGGTCTCTGGGGTTTCCCCGACCAGTTGGTGGTAAGGAGGTATCTCATAACCGATATGGGAGTTTTTGTTAGTCATATTGCATCTAGGAGCAACATTATGTAGCCACACAAGACGGTTTCTTTCATACTGTTTTTTTTTTAATTTTATCTTAAAAAGTATTTATTTTTACATTTAGTGTGTGTGTGTGTGTGTGTGTGTGTGTGTTTCCAAGCATGCGAAGATAAAGATCCAAGGACAATTTATAAGAATTAGTTCTCAGCTGGGCAGTGGTGGCGCACGCCTATAATCCCAGCACTCTGGGAGGCAAAGGCAGGTGGATTTCTGATTTCGAGGCCAGCCTGGTCTACTGAGTGAGTTCCAGGACAGCCAGGGCTTTACAGAGAAATCCTGTCTCGGGGGGAAAAAAAAAAGAATTAGTTCTCTTCTACCAGTTCTGGGAATCGAACTCAGGTGGCCAGGCTTGGTGACAAACCTTCTGAGCTACGCTACTGACCCATGTCACTGACCCTAACATGTTTTTAGTTGTCTTATAGAATAAGTTCCTATTTTTCATACATCTTTTTTCCCACCCTCTCACACCCCCATCATCCTACCCTAGTGCCTACTTAACCCTTCCATTCCCAGTATTTCTCCTCTACTTTCATTGTCGCCTGGATTTTACCATCCTCCCTTGCTTAAAGAACCACCACCTCCCATGGCTCCTTTATATCTTCTTGCACTCTATACATGCTCTAACACAGAGACAAAAGTCCAAAGGTTTGCGGCTGGGATCCATGAGAGGGAGCACGCAGAGTTCGTCTTTCTGGGCCCATGTTGCTCCACCCACCACAGTGTCTTCCAGTTCGGCACTTACAGGTACATTTCATAATCTCTCTTTACAGCGGAATAACATTCTGTTGGGTATGTATGCCACTTCATTCTTAGCTTTGGTGAGTCCTATGTGCTTATTCCAAGGAAGTTATTTTATGGCTGGGACCTTAGGTGGCTCCTGCGCTGGGGTTGATCTTTAGAAGCTGGTGCTACTGAAAGGTGGTAGAACCTTTAGAAAGAAGTTAGGCCTTGGGGTGTTCCCTAAAGAGGATATTGGCACCCTGGGTCCTTCATTTTTATTTGTTTCAACTTTCTAGTCACCATGAAGTAAGCAGTTTGATCAACCACAAGCTCCCTACAAGAAGGACCAGCCTCACAGGCCCCAAAGCAGCAATGCGCTCACTCTCTGTGGTATAATGCCCCTGAACCCATGAGCCCGAGCCAGCTTTCATTTTAAGTTGTTACTCTTAGATATTTCATCACGGTGATAAAAACTAACACAATATAATACCATTTCAATGTATATGCATTCAGCCTTCTTAGTGACTTGCTGATTAGGCTAGTGTTTACTCTATGAAAAGTTAATTCACTTATAATTTTTTTGTAGCTCTTTGTTTTCTTCCAAATTTGATTAATTTTTATGCTGTGAAAGTTTATATTTAAATTCTCTTTTGTAATCTTATGTACAGTTATTTGATTAAAATTTAAAATGGAGTCCTATGATTATGCAAATATTAATTATCTTACCATTGTGCTGGCTAGTTTATGTGAACTTGAGCCAAGCTAGAGTCATTGGAGAAGAGAGAGGATTGGTGGAGAAGATGCCTCTATAAGATCTGGCTGTCGGTAAGCCTGTAGGGCAATTTCTTAGTGATTGTGGGAGGGTCCTTCCTATTGCAGGGGCCACCCCTGGGCAGGTGCTCCTGGGTTCTGTAAGAAAGCAGGCTGAGAAGGCCCTCGGGAACATGCCAGTAAGCCACACTCCTCCATGGCCTCTGGATCCAGGTTCCTGTCCTGCTTGTGCTCCTGTCCTGACTTTCTTCAACGATGAACACTGATATGGAAGTGTAAGTCAAGTAAAGCCTTTCCTCCTCAAACTTCTTTGGCATTTTATAACAATGGAAGCCCTAACTTAGATTGGTACCAGGATAATGCATATTGTTATGACAGAGCTGAACATGTTTTTGGGAGGACTGTGGAAGGACTTTGGAACTCTGGGCGGGAAAAGCCAGTGGGTGCTGTGAGCTCTGTAGGAGCTTGGGAGTTAAGGATGTTGAGAGCAGGGCAGGTGATGGAGGACTGAGTTGTGATGTTTCAGAGGGGAGCAAAGACTCTACCAGGCCATTTGTATGAAAAACTGTGGATGTCTAGTTAGCTGGAACTGACTAATCAGCTCTGATTAAAAGAGACCAGAACCACTAAAGTAAAACCTTTGTTTTACTGGGATGAATTGATGCTGGAGCTAAGAAATGAACCATGATCAAGAAGAGACCAGCATCAACGAGGTGAAATCTTATGGAGAGCATTTCTTTAGAGACAGCACACCAAAGCTGTATTTGAGAGGCGGCCAAGGTTGTACCCCGCCCTTGCATGTGAACTTAGTATTGAAAGAGTCCCCCAGGTGGTGCTGGGTTGGAAGGCATTAAGGAGTTCATGCAGAGCAGCTGAGGCTTGGCACTGCACGGCAGGCCTGAAGAGAGGCCAGAGGCTGTTGGTGAAAGCTCAGCCCAGTTGTACAAGAGACCCCAGCATTTAGGAGATGCCAGTGTCGTGGGTTGACTGCCCAGAATAGTAGCA
The DNA here is from genome assembly GCF_947179515.1 of Apodemus sylvaticus. NCBI lineage: Eukaryota > Metazoa > Chordata > Mammalia > Rodentia > Muridae > Apodemus > Apodemus sylvaticus. The sequence continues at coordinate 16,534,120 of NC_067475.1, forward strand.
ACTGTGGAGTGGGACCAGCTGCAGCCCGGAAGACATGCTGTGTGTGACACAGAGGGCAGAGCTGGAGAAATGACCCTTCTGCAGAGCCCATAAGATTGAGTAAATCCTAGATAATTGAACATTCGGTGACTTACACTTTGGGAGTTTGATTTTGCTTTATTAATCACGTGACTGTGCCCTGGTTCTTCGATCTTGAAATAAGAACAAGTGAGCTGAGGAGATGGCTCAGTGGTTAAGAGCACTGACTTCCAGAGATTCTGAGTTCAATTCCCAGTGACTACATGGTGGTTCACGACCCTCTGTAATGGGATCCGATGCCTTCTTCTGGTGTGTCTGAAGAGAGCAACAGGGCACTCATATAAGTAAAAACAAATTAATCTTAGGGAAAAAATAAGAACAAATTTATTTTTTAAAAATTTTACAGAAGTAAAGACTTTTGAGAGACACAGTTGAGAGACTTTTAAGCTTTTAAAGAGATTTTGGAGTTTTACAAAGACTTTGGATTTTTAAAAGAAAGTTTGGATATTTTAAAGAAACGTTGAACTTTTAAGAAAATATTTATGTGCATTGGCGTTTTCCTTGCATGCATGGTGGTGTGGAGGTGTTGGATCCTCTGGAACTGTAATTCCAGATAGTTTTGAGCTGTCATGTGGGTGCTGGGAATTGAACCCAGGTCCTCTGGAAGAATAGCTGTGCCCTTAACCACTGAGCCATCTTTCCAGCCTCTGATGTTGATCGTTTAAGTGTTAGAATTATAAAAGACCCACAGTCTTTTAAGATTTGGAACATTTTATATTGTGATGTTTATATGAATGTGAAAAATCGAGGGATGACTAGGAAAGAAAAGGTTGTGGGTTAATAGAAATGTGTATGTATCTGGTTGACAAGGGTTTAGTTGTGCTGGCTAGTTAGTGTCAACATGACACAAGCTAGAGTCATTAGAGAAGAGGGAAGCTCAACTGAGAAAATGCATTCATAAGATCTCTCTGTAGGCAATTTCTTAGTGACTGATGGGGGAGGGCCCAGCCCACTGTGGGTGGGGCCATCCCCGTGCTGCTGGTCCTGGGTTCTATAAGAAAGCAGGCTGAACAAGCTACAAGGAGCAAGTCGATGAGCAAAGCCCTTCCATGGCCTCTGCCTCAGCTCCTGCCTCCAGGCTCCTGCCCTGCTTGACTTCCTGTCCTGGCTTCCTTCAATGATGAACAGTGATGTGGAAGTGTAAGCCGAATTAACCTTTTCCTCTCCACGTTGCTTTGGTCATGGTGTTTCATCACTCCAGCAGTAACCCTAACTAAGAGAACCATCAGGGGTGTGTGGTTAGGCCTAAGACTAAGAAGCTGAACTTAGCTGGCCAGCCTATCTCTTCATGTGAGGACTGTTCTGAGCATTAAGAATGCTAAGAATTTTAATAATGTCTTCCAGTATGATGTGTTGATAATGAATCAGACACACTTAGTCTATCTCCGATGACTTGGTTTCCTTTCCAAAATATTTCTTTGAATAATTATTTTCCATGTATAATTCATAGCAACAAAATTTCCAATCTTTGCATTTCTGAAAATACATTTATTCCACATGCATATGAGTTTACATGTGAGCATGCATGGAGACACAAGAACTTTGTCTTGTCTTGCTCTCTCTCTCTTTCTACCTGTGATTTCCAGAGATAGACTAAAGAGAGCCTTAACAGGCTTTTCCAAGTTCTGACCATATTATTGGTAGATCCTGTCCCTTTGGCATAACCACGTCTCTCTACAACAATCCACTCCACTTCTTTCGTCGAATGGCAATAGAAAGTCTGGTTTCCCTGGGTCTTCATGTCTTTGTTCTACAGCCTCCTACATCATATAAGACTTTGTTAAATATATTTGTTTATCCTGTAAGTGTGTCAGTCATGGTTTTTGTGATGGCTAAGGAAGAGGTATCACATCTTTGCTCTTAGAGGAAAAAGCAGATTTAGAATGAATTCTAAGTTTGCAGGGATTGCTGGCTGTGGTGGTACATGCCTATTAATCTAGTAGTTTGTAGGCAAAGGCAGGAGAGTCTCAGACTTGAGGTCATCCTGGGCTGGGTAGAAAGAACTTATCTGAAGAGCAACCAAGAAAAGATAATAACAAGAAGAAACCTTCAAAGGCACTGTTCTGTTTACCTTTGAAACGTCCAATGTTGATGACAGAGCTCTCGATCCACCTTACTATTTTGCTTGACATCCCATTTTATTGCTATGTTTACTTCTGATCCTTGGGTCTTTGGCATGCCATTTTTTAAAATTTTGTTTTCTTCCTTCCTTCCTCCCTCCCTCCCTCATTCCCTCCTTCCCTCCCTCCCTCCCTCCTTCCTTCCTTCCTTCCTTCCTTCCTTCCTTCCTTCCTTCCTTCCTTCCTTCCTTCCCTCCCACTGTTTCCCACTGTTTTGCCAGTTAGTAGGTCTTGTAACTCTGAAGACTCCCGCCCTTTCCGCAGGTCAGAAGACAGGGCTCCTGTCTTTGCTTATTTGCTCCCTTCTGAGGCTCCGTCTAGTCGTTCTTCAGGTGCCCTCACCAGCCTTTGACCTAAAGGTCTGACGCTCACATTTGGTAACTTGTCTCGGGTTTCTTTGCCAGTTGTTGGATGTCGCCACAAGTCCTGACTCTTTCATATTTGTGAGCTTCTTGGGCTATGATTTGATAGGCTTCCAAGATTTTTTTAGATCGCCTCATCTTTTTCATAATGCATTCAGATTTTTCCAGTGAGTTTTTAAATTTAAACATCATGCTTTTCTGTTTCCAAGAATTAGTTTTTTGTTCTCTGAGAACCGTAAGAAATCAGCATTTTGTTTTTGGTTATTGGATAATTGTCCTCATGAATCTTTACTGAAACTAATTGAAATTTAAGCAAAATTATCTTGTACTTTCTGACTAATCTCCTTCTCTCTGAGGTAAATTACTCCCTCTCCTTTTTTTATGTAATTTCACAGAATATTTAATAATTCTTTGAATGTGTCCCTATATATATATATTCATATTCATATTCCTAGTTCTTGAGCCTCAAGGAAAAATTAAAAAATTGGTTTTCATTTTAGTGACAATCTTCTGAATATCACTTCCGGGTTCCAGAACATCTGTGTACAATGTCAGAATTCATGTTTGCATCTGTGTTTATTGTGCCATTTGGGCCCTGTGTTCACTAAATTACGTCAGAGTCCAGTGCAGGGTGATGACATCTACAAACAGCACACGGCCTGTGATTAAGAAACGTGGCCCAATTCATTCAGAGGTGAGTGAATACATAATGTAGTATTGAAATTATAATCTTTTTTTATCTTTTTTCTTTCTTTCTTTTTTTTTTTTTAGAAATCAACACCACTAACAAGTGTTGGGGAGATTATCATATAATTCACAACTCTTGGGGTGACTCAGAATGGCTGGTTTCCTTATTCAAGCTAAGCAGCTTTTGATTGTTTTTAATTAATTAATTAATTAATTAATTAATTATTAATTTTGGAGAGAGGGCCTCATGTGGCACAGGCTGGCTTTGAAGTAAATGATGTAGGCAAAGATGATGTTAAACTCCCGCTCCTCCAGGCTTTACCTCCCAAGTGCTGGGACCAGACTGTCACGCCAAACTTGAGTTCTTGGGAATCGAACCCAGGATTTCATCCATGTTGGTCAAGTTGTCAACAAACTAACCTACATCCTCAGTTCTAAGAGATGCTGCACTCCACACTCTTCTCCATTGGCAGCTATCATGAAGTCCAGCACTGTCCCTGTCTCCTCTCCGCTTCAGTCTCTGCCCAGTGCTGAGACAGGACCCCAGCTCTGGGAAGACCACTCCTCTCTCCAGGGGAAAGTTCTTCAAGCTTTAACCAGAAGTTCCTAACTTTAGGTGATCCGAAGGCATGGGTAGGAAAGTGGGGGTGGGAGCCTCATGGGTTCAGCTGTTGCGAACACAGTTCTTTTAATTAATCTCTCTCATGGTTCTCACTCCCTCCCCGCCACCTCCTCCCACCCCTAGCTTTGCAATTGTTGACTCTGCTTGGAACTCGGCCAGGACTCCACTACAATCTCATCTCTCTCCCACTTGGGTCCCCCGTGCTCTGCTCAGCCGTCATGCCTCTGTTTCTCAGTCCCTCAAGCTGCCCTCTGCTGTTCTGGAATGGTTTTCTTTGCATTATTTTATTTCATGTCTGTTTATTTGAGGACTGGTAGGAATCCAACCCAGGCGTTCACACATGCTAGCCGTTCCTCTGAGTTACCCCAGCCCTGCTTTCATGTTGCAAAACTTACCTTTGCCGTTCTCCATTCAGATTCTCTGGAGGAGGGTGAGGCAGATGCCTGCATTCAGAACAGCACTGTAAACCAGAACTCCTGCTCCATGTTGAATTTGTATCTGAAGAAAGATGCGTCTGCTCTCCTGTGCTCAGTTACAGCAGAGAATGACCCCTTAGGAGGATACCGCCCTTCTTGTTCTGACCTGTCCGTGCTAAACAAACTCCCAGCCCTTCCTTTTAGTAAGGAATCAACTCTCAGGAGGGAATTGGTTGAAAATTCCATTTAGTCTTTAGTGTGAAGTCTTCTCAGTTCATACAAAGATTGAATTAAAGATTCTCAAGTAGCTAGATATATAATGGTGGCATACACCTTTCATCCCAGCACTTGGGATGGAGAGACATGAAGGTCTCTGTGAGTTCGAGGCCATCTTGATCTACAGAGAAAGTTCCAGTACAGCCAAGGCCACAGAGACAAACCCTGTCACAAAAAACAAAAACCATGACAATAAAAGCCTTGATTCTCAAGTCTTTTAAACAGAAGAATTGTTCTGCTAACCTCTTGCTGAATCTTTTGTCCTGCCTCCTAGGAAGCCACTCCAGGCTGCAAGATTTACTCTGCCTTCTAAAGAAAGAGTTGGAGCGAGATTGATTTTTAAAACAGAGATCAAGAAGATGGTAGGAAAAAAGACAGGGAACAGCCACATTCAAAGTTTGTGCATTTCAGAGAATCCATGCTACAGTAGTGCAGGAAGTGGGGCCTTTGGAAAACTCTAGAACTTCATGCAGGTGTTTGAATTGTGGCCTTGGCCAATAACTTGAGGAAGCATACACATGACTAGGGTGATGTGCAAACAACTTTGTATGAATTTAAATTGTGATGGATGAAGAGAGAGTAGCCGTGTATTCAGTAGCCAGACCGATGGTGAGTCAATGACATCACTTTTATTTGTAGTTGGGTCACCATTTTTGGTTAAAACTTAACAGAAGACCACAGGAAGTAATGCATATGACAATACAACCCTCCCTCCCTCTCATTCATGAAGTGCAGAGGCTAAGGGTCACCTGGACTGAAGCAGTGCTGATAGATACAGAGAAAGAAATGGAAGCGAGACCCAGAGGGATGGGTTTGCATCTAATTCTGTCCTGACCATCGCGCACACACCACACACATACACACACACACACACACACTCGAGATAATCAGTTATAAATTTCCCTAGACTTGAACTGCCTTTCACTACATCAGACCGAAGATCTTAAGCAATGTCAAAACTGTTGGGTGGAGTTAACCCAATGATTGGGAGGACCAAATCTCTTCTGGTCTCTGAATTAAGGGTGAACCCTCAGGGGGCTGCGATGTCTAAGCTCGGCTGAGGTGCTTTCCCGGAAGAGTGGAACTGGAGGAAGGCAGGGCTTGTGCTGGCGACAGTGGTGGCAGGGGGAGACATTAGGAGTATTTTGGGGAAGGGACATCTTGTGGGAATCCTGGAAACAAGAGCCAGGTGGCACCCTGAGGAATTTCCAGCACTCTGTCATGCCTCCAGTGGAGAGCACATAGCTTTCTTCTGAGAGACAGTGGAAGGGTCAGTAAAATGCTCCTCGGTCTGTGTTCTTGAGAGACAAATATACATGAGGATGTCACTGCCCTCAGAGAAACCAACATTCCCCAAGGAGGGGAGCTGAACACACAGGACCAATGAAGTCATGAGATCCACATGTGAGGTGAGCGAGGACAGTCACCCACTGTCAGGGGCTCGGGTGTGAGTCAAGTCAGCCACTGTCAGGGATGCAGGTGTGAGTCAAGTCAGCCACTGTCAGGGATGCAGGTGTGAGTCATGTCAGCCACTGTCAGGGATGCAGGCGTGAGTGCAAAGAAGAACAAGATCCTGTGAGTCCAGTCATGGTGAGGATTGGACTGACCTTTGACTAAAGCCCAGAGTGTGTACAGACTGGGGTCCAGGGCAGGGCACAGTTCTTCAGGGGACCAAAGACACCGGACCACGGAGGACACCAGCTAGATGTTCCAGAAAGTTGAATTGGACCATAGTGAGAAAACAGGCTTGGCACAGTAGGTTAGAGCCAGCCTGGGGGAAGCTTGAGTGTCTACTGACCAGAGATGATCGATCTCAAAGGCATTTCAGAGCTTGAAGACAAGGAGGGTGAGGCACTCAAGAAATAACATCGAGGGGTGACCCAGTGAGGGTGTGAAGTATGGCCTACTGGAGTCAGAAGGCCAGTACACTTGAGTAAGGCTGGGTTGGGCGAGTCTCAGGGACAACAGCAAAATATGGGGGCTTGATTGTGTTCACACTAGGAATAGTAACAACGATTACAAAACAAGACTGGAGCTGTTCATCACACAGAATGGACTTGTTATCCCGAGGAGGCCTCTCCGCAGCACAGTCCCTGTGCACACTCGTTCTCTGGGGAAATATGCAGCCTCCGTTGCCGCAGCCTTGATGGAGAAGGACAGGGATGGATGACAGAAGTGATTATGCAGTGATGCATAACAATTGACTCGCTGTGAGTTACACCTCCTGTGTCAATATGCAGAACTGGTTTGACTGAATTCAGTGAAAAGAACACCTGAATCCAGGAAGACAACACTTTTTTTTTTTTTGATTTGTCAGCATGACACCAAAGACCCTGTTTAAATGCTTCTCTCTCTCTCTCTCTCTCTCTCTCTCTCTCTCTCTCTCTCTCTCTCTCTCTCTCTCTCTCTCTCTCAAAACATTCTGCTGTTACCCAGGAAAATCAGAATCATTACTTGGCTGGCTGCAAGATAGTGAGGAAAGTATACTGTAGTTAGCGTGACGGTGGTCACTTAGCTCCCACAGACTTCCTTTAGTGACACAACTCAGCTAGTGTGTATCACACACCTGTAAAATGTCTGGGTATTTCAAAGCCTCAAGATGCTGGTTAGTGGGGAAACCGTGACCTAGGGGTGGGACACAGGAAACCAGTCTTCCTTCCTTCCTTCCTTCCTTCCTTCCTTCCTTCCTTCCTTCCTTCCTTCCTTCCTTCCTTCCTTCCTTCCTCCCTCCCTCCCTCCCTCCCTCCCTCCCTCCCTCCCTCCCTCCCTCCCTTCCTTCCTTCCTTCCTTCCTTCCTTCCTTCCTTCCTTCCTTCCTTCCTTCCCTCCTTGCCTCCTTCCTCCCTTCCTCCCATCCTCCCATCCTCCCTCCCTCCCATCCTCCCTCCCTTCCATCCTTTTTTTCTTTTCTGTTTTGAGGCAGTGTTCTCATCTAGCCCAGGCTGCCCTCAAATCCACCAAATAGCCAAAGATGACTTGAGCTTTTGAGTGTCTTGCTGCCACCTTCAAGGGCTGGGGTTATAGGTGACCACACCTACCTAGAAAGTTCTAGTTTCAAATTCCAGCTCAGCCACTGGCTAACTACAGCATTTCCATCTTGGGGACCATCACTTCCTCAGCTGTAGACCGGGGAGCTGTACTTGGGCGATAAGACATATTTATGTGATGTGCTTAGCACATCAGTTGGCACGTACATGGTCAATGAATGATGCCCTAGTGTCACAACATGGGGAGGGGGTGCAGCTTTCTCTGCACACGTATTTGTGTACTTGCTTGGTGGTAGTGTTTAGCCCAGTCTCGAGAATTCAGAGAAGGTTGACTAAGAGAATCTCAAACGACATTGTTTGATAAATGCTAAATGTTGATAGTAGACAAGCAGACGGAAGCCGAAGAGACGGAACTCTAGGGCGAGCACCACCCGTACCTCCCAAACAGACCATGCTGTCCCAGCAGGCCCTGGGACATGTCAGCTCCACCTGGCTGCGAGTGAGGCTCACTGTCACAGGCGTCCAGGGTCTGGCAACCCAGCTCTATGAAAGGTCCCATTTCACCTAAACAGTGAAGCCCCCCTCCTAACCCCCTCCCCTTCCGTTTCTGCCGCAGCCGCCTTCACACCTCAGGGCAATGGAAGCCTAGAAAATGATCCTACTGCTTCTCAGCTGGCTAAGGTAGGTTTAAGAAGCCCAAGGAGCAATTGAGAGACTTCATAGTTTCCATTTGGCGAGGCGTGGCCCTGTAAGCTCTTCCTTTATTGGAGTAGCCTTGGTGTCCTGTGATAGCTTCTCCTGTTCTTGCCAAGCGCCAGGCGCTGTTTTAGGTGTCTCTTGACCCTGCTAATAGAATTACAGTGCCTGCTTGTCTTTTTCAATACTCACCTCCCCCAGAACCAGTTCCCGTTCACAGGCTCACCGCCGCAGGAATGGAGGGAGCTGTGATTGACAGTCGAGGGAGCTCCTCCCCATGTCCACGTCTGCAGGGGCAGGGACGCCCCCGTGGATGAAAGGCTCAACAGAACTCTAAGTCATTATCGTGATCAAGGACGAAGCGAACCTTTTCCGTGTGTAAATGCAGACGCTCTCTGGGTTTCTGTGATAGATGTGTTCCCAGAACCAATGCTGCAGTGTTGAATTCTTTTTAAAATCTGAAAGACCTGCAGGCTCTTCGCCCCCTTTCTTAAACCCATTTCCCTGTTGAGATGAAAAATGTAATACTTTTCAGCTTACTTTAGACTTTCTTCAAAAGTATTTCTGGAAAAGGATCCTTCACGTGGAGCATATGAAAACTGTCAGAGCACAGGAGAGAGCGAGGTTTGAAAACCATGCTAATGGACCGCCATTATGCCGTGGGGAGTTCCCCAAGAGCAGAGAAACACAAGCTGAGAATGCAGCGCGGAGGGAGGGGGTGTGCACAGAACCCGTGTGAAAGACAAGGGTCCAGTCCACTTCTAACGCCGCGTGAGCAAAGTGAGATGAGCAGTGACGGCCGAGTTCTACCTGGCAGCATGCTTAAAATGTGAGGTGTAGTCTGAAGGCTGGCATTCACAGTCTCTTCCGCCTGCTGCTTAAGGATGTCAGGTGACCTAGTGTCCTCCCAGTAAAAGGGTAAATGGATGCCAACTGACTTGCTCATAGGGCTTTTGCCCTAATTAAGAGATGGTGCATGTGGAGTGTATACCTTATTCTCTGGTACACAGCGAGCGGTCAATAGTCCCATCTGGGTGGTTGTTAGATCTAACGGAACAGGGTAGCATCGCATCTCTCTGCAGGTCTGCTTGAGGGCCACTTAATCCCATCACCAACACTTCTTGCCTGTGTCTCGAGTTTCTCTGTGGAAGTCCACGACCTGGAGGTAAAGTACACACACGTGTAATGGGTTGTGTACGGGCATGAAATCCAGGAAGCTTGCATGGTGGCTTCTCTTTGCCCAGAGGCCAGGACTGAGGTGTGAGCTGGAGGTTTGAACCGTAATCAAATCTGAATCCTGGGATTGCACACGGGAAAATGAGCAGTTCAAAAATGTCCCGTAGGAAAGAAAGGCCAGCCTCACGGTTTCTGTTGAACCGCCCCTAAGTAGCCTCTAGAAAATGTGTCTTAAGCCTCTGCAGGGATGACTAAGAGCTGGGACAAAGACAAGTCTGTTATGGATGTCCTCGTAACTCCAGGAGCAAACCTTGTTTTCCCTCCTAAATAACTCCAGAACATTACATGGCATTAACAAGTTTCCCAGGACAGGGACTTTGAGTTTATTACTTGTTCACATTGTCATCAGAAATTAATTTTGTCCCTGAAAGACAAATTGGCTGGTAGCTTATGAAGTTAAATGGGAAGAACAAGCGTGCATCTGTTTCTCCTGCATTTTGTCTCCTTGGTGTCTTACATATAAATGAATCAGAGTGTTCAAACTTAAATTAAGATCTTTGGCTAGATAAACAGTTAAAACTGGTTCCCATAGCTACCTCTCTCACATAGATGTGATTGCATTATAATCCCCGAGTAATCAGCTCTAAATGAAAGGAAGATGATAAGGGCGCTCTGTTCAGTTTCCAGTACTGATTTTTATTAGCTCTCAATCAGTCCGGGGCTGCTCTGTCTTTCATCACATTGTGGAAGTGTTTGTAGAATCATTAGAGTAATAAAGTGTAAATCTTACCGAAGTGCGTTTTTCTTGAGGTGTTTTATATAACGAAAACTCTGAAGATTATACTGGCTGCTACGAGGAAGATTTGTCTTTGCAACGAAAGTAAGAATGTAAATGGATGCTGGATTCATTTAATCTCCACCAGAGTCGAAGCCTAATGAATCATCCAGGCTAGGCAAAGCAACCACCACCCATGCAAAGGAAAAAAGGGGGTCTTGGACTTTAATAGTCACGTGTGGCCACCACATAGATCTGCCTGGATTTAGTTCTTCTCTGCCAAGACTCCTTCTGTGGAGAGCTCTCATTTACAAACCCACAGAACTTTAGGCTTTGCCACTCACCATGGGATTTCCTTAGTAGGCTGGTGTAATCCAGTAAATCAACCTGTTTTGCCCACACTGAATATTTATCATGAAATAGATTTCAGTTTAACGGTGTGCCTCTGTCCCCGTCCGTGTCAGATAGCACAGTGGCCAATCTCCTCAGCCTCATTTGGGCTGGAGGTTGTTTGGTGGAGACAATCATGTCAAAGTGGGAACCTATGGCATTAGCTCTGGAGTTTTCTGAGTGTGTCCAAGAGGTAGTCAGATACAGAAAAGGTAGTGTTGACTTTTCCCACGTGCTGTTGGGTTTTCACAGATTTTTCAGGTAGACACACAATAAGCAGACTTCTTAATCCAGACACATCTCTCCATTCTAAGAATCTTTAGGATAAATATTCAACAACAAATTTTACCTATAAAAACACCTGCAGATGTTGGGTTTTATATTTATATTAGATCAATATGTTCCTATATTTTAGTGACCGACATTCAATCTCACTCACAAGGTACAAAACAATCATTTCAGGGAGCACTGCGAAGTCTCCGTAAGAATTGGTGGAGATGCAGAAGTTTTATGTTTAACTTTAGGTTATACTTTAAAAAAAAAAAAGCTTTGCTGGAGATAATTATCACCGTTCGCCAGCTTATGTGGTGCTAATATGAATCTTTGCAGCAAGCAGAGGGTGTGTAGGACTCAGGTAGCCAATCAGAGGTGCCATTACAAAGACAATCCCAGCTATCTTTTCGGTTTGTGTTATTCTGCCTGAATGCAGGGGAAGTTGAGCCCAGAGAGCAAGAAGAAGTCACTTGATTAGGGTGGGTCAAGATGATTCAGGAACATTCTGAACCTTAGCTAGTCTTAAGAAAGACACCAAGGGAAAGGTATCATTTGCGTTTTAAAACATAAGAGCCTTATCCAAGCTTTTCTTCTTTTTTCTTCTTTTAAAGGAAGCAAATAAGATATTTTGCTGATGATGGCACTTTCTGTATGTGTTTGCATGTTGGTACCTAAATGCAATATGTCTGGAAGATGTTGCTATTTCACACTCCACGCACAAGAAAGAGTAAATTGTAGGTCCTGATTATCAACAGATAACAAGACATACTGTATATAAATAAATGTTCAGCAGCATCAAAACCCATTATTGGATTAGCTCTATAATCATGTCTCAGGCTGTAAGCCTGTGCTGACAAACGAACACTTTTCATTTGGCTCAAGGTCCTCATCAGCAACGGAACTAATTTTACATTCTCACCCATTAAGTGAATAAGATGTGGAAAAAGCTGTCTGCTTTTTGAAGTGTAAATTTGCCGCTACAGGCTGTGCAGACCAAAGCGCTTTTGAAGCCCGCAAATGAGATCATCTCTAGGGACAGGCAAACCTCACAAAGTTTAGGTCACTTCTATTGAAGGGATAAGGTGTGTGCATGTGTGCTCACCGGGCTCACGTGATTGAGGTGTTCATGGACGCTGGGCTGTGGGGGTTCTCTTGGTCACAGAGGATGAACACTTCTAAAACAGGGTTACGGACGGAAGCTTGGTTTGATGATTTGATTGGAATGGTCTTCGTAGACTCATGGGTTTCAATGCTTGCCTCTAGGGAGTGGCACTGTTAGGAGGTGTGGCCTTGATGGCGGAAGCGTGTCACTGTGTGGACAGGCTTTGAGGTTTTGAGGTCACATATGCTCAAGCTACACCCAGTGTGACACCCAGTCTCCTGCTGCCTTCAGATCAAGATGTAGACGTTCAGACCTGTCCAGCACCATGTCTGCCTACACGCTACCATGCTTTCTGCCATGACAGTAAGGAACCAAACGTCTGAAACTGTAAGCCAGCCCCAGTTAAATATTTTCTTTTATAAGAGTTGCTGTGGTCATGGTTTCTCTTCACATCAATAAAACTCTATCTAAGATTCCCTGTCTCCTCCTTCTCTAGAAACCAAGGTTCCACAGAGTGGTAGAGAGTCCGAGAGGAAGCCCCCAGGGTTCAGCAGGATTGATGGGTAAAATTTTCCACATGTGAGGAAAAGGGGCCTCCCTGGAGGAGTAAGTCATTTGCACTCATGTGTTCTGAGTGACCCTAGGTATGTGGTGTATCAGGGAGCCTACAGTTCTGTCTCTAGATCTTTCCTTTGAAATCCAGAGTTATACAGACACCATGAATTTGTCATATCTGTGTGGAGGGATCACATGTATCTCAAATTTATCATTGTCAATGAAAACCACTGTGTGCTACTGTAAGAATTAATGCCTTCTCTTTTAAGTTTCATAAATTGTTTCATTCTTCTTCCTCAATACAAAAATTCTTTTTTTAGCATCAACTAATTGTGTAAAATAATGTCTCAACATTTTCTTATGTGTATGAAGTACTCTTTGATAATTCTTACCCCTTATTACCACCTGTTGATGCTGGTTCTACTGGTCCCCTTCTCTTCTCAAATCTCTCCAGTATACTTTTATATCTTTCAAAAGTCTAGATTCCGTGGATGAGAGAAAACATGAGATTTAGCTTTCAGAATATGGCACATTTTGCTTAGCATGATGGTGTCCAGTTCCACTATTTCCTGTTAACACTAGGACTCTATTTTTGTTTTGGATTCTTTGATACAGGGTTTCAATACATAGTCCAGACTAACCCTGAATTTACCATTCAACTGCCTTAGCCTATCAGCTGCTGGGATTATGGGGATGTGCTATACCACTCTTGGCTTAATGTTCCACATTTTATATATTCATCCCTTATTGGGCATCTATGTAATTTTTCTGATTTATCAGCTAGAAAATTAGAAGTCATTTTTTAATATTTTAATTACATTCTGTTTCTGTCTCTGTTTCTCTGTGTCTGTCTGTCTGTCTGTCTGTCTGTCTGTCTCTCTCTCTCTCTCTCTCTCTCTCTCTCTCTCTGTGTGTGTGTGTGTGTGTGTGTGTGTGTACAACTGGCTGGAATTGGTTCTGTCTTTCTGTTATATGAGTCCTAAAGATCAAACTCAGGTTATCGAGCTTGGCGTCAGGTATCTTTACCTACTGAGCTGTCTCTCTTACCCCTAAAAGTCCTTCTTGCTTTCCCACTTTGCCTCATGAATTAGAAAAAGTCTGTCAGTATTCAAACTGATTTATAGAAAATAAATTGCCTATGGATGCTTAAGCAAGAAGCATCATCTCTCACATCTGCCACAGAGACATTACCCTCTGCCACCTTACTCTAGCCACACCCACCTCCCTTTAACCTCCTCCCTCTCACTCTAACCCTGTCTACCTCATGCTAACCACTCCTTCCTCCCATGCCTATGGGACCAGTGTTCCAAAACTTTGTCTGTGCTGTGGAATGTGCATCTCCCCTTCCTTGTGGGTCATTGTCCACCAGTCCACAAGGATGAAGGAGCAGAAGCGGAGTCAACCAAAAGATTGATGTCTCGGATGCTCTTCAGTGAGACAGCTCAACTTTATTCAGGGTGAACAGGGACTATGTAGATCCTGGGGAGTTGGTAGGGATTTCCAGGGTGGGCATATATTATTGGGTAGGGCTGAGGTGCTGGGAATGGCTCATTTACATGAAGAGGAATTCCTCTGGAGACAGGAAGTTGACCCTGTAATCTGACCATAGACCATGTGACTATTCTCAGAAGTGAGGAAGTAGAGTCATGCACGTGACAGCATAGGCTGAGAGCAGGGAGAGAGTGGTCCTCACTCCTGCCGGGTCTCAGGATAAGATTTTCAGAGTTTTGGGAGTGTCTCAGTCTCTCACTCACTCTTGTTCCAGACCAACTCCCCCATCACATGTGCCCACAGTGGGAGGAGTCAGACCCTTGTTCAATTGGGTCCTAAATGAGTGTTGAAGTAGTCAGAATGGGATCATGTTTGAAAACAGGGCCACTGCAGTTTGACTGGTCGGGATGAGATCGTATTGTAAGAGAGTGGACCCTCTGCAATATGAATTTTGTCTTCTAAAAGGACTGCCCTGCGATGGGAGTTAGATAAATGTGTTCAGAGGAAGATGGTATGCTAGCTCAGGTAGACACTTCCTGAAGGCTTCCAGAAACTACTCGAAGAGAGGTCTGAGGCTGATTTTCCCTTTAAGTCCTCGGTAGGACCAACCCTCACAACAACTGATCTTGACCGACTAGCCTCTAGACCGTCCTGTGTGGCATTTCTGTTGTTTACTCTAGCAGCTGACTACAGCGGAAAGTCCCACCCATTTCTAGTTTGATCCCCAGATCCCATATTATTTATATTCAAACTCAAATTCTTTAATCATAATCAACAGAACTTCATGATCTGACCCCAGTATCTTCAATTTCCAGCACTGCTAGCCTCATTGTCTCCACGGTATCAGCTTCTTTTCTCTTATTTAGTGATATCAAACGGTCCCTCATGATGACTTTTGTACACTGTGCCCTCTACTCGGCCTGCCTGCCTCCTCTCTGATTTTTTACACTCCTAATGTCCTATCCTCAGAGTCTTGTCTTCAGGCTTCCCTTCCCCATCCCCGAGGCTGCTCTCTGCCTTAGTCCGTTTTCTTATTCAGATTACTTAGTGCCCTCTACATTCAATTTATATTCTTAGATTTGTATATTCTTTTCGGAGCCTAGTCTGAATGGGCCCAGGGAATCTTGTCACTGAAGTTCACCAATGTCTCTCTGGCACTTGACACAGTGTCTGGCTTCTCCTGAGAGCCCAGCCTGTTGTACATTAGTGGATATAAGAACAGAAATTACTTAGAAAGGTGCTCCTTTCCAGTCCCCGCTGCTAGTGACTTATTTTCAGTATAACCCTTTATGCTTCTGGTTATTATTTGAGAAAGTTTTTTTTTAATTTTTATTTTTATTTATGAAGCGTTGATTGGCTTTCTTTTTTGCTAGGACTGTCTAGCTCAGGATACCTACCTGTCAAGGATTGCAAGGCCTGACCGAGCCTGTAGTTGGAGTCATAACACAAGGAACATGAGCAGTAGGTCAGGTCTTTCTCTATGAATTTCACCAACATGTCTGTGAAGCCTATCTCCATAAGGATTTATCTGCTTGGCAGCCAGAGTGCGCTGCTATATAGAAACAGTGTGAGTGACGTCAGCCTTTGCTAAGTAAAAAAATAGGAAGTTACGTGGGTGATTGTGGGTGAGATTCATAATTTAGCTATGTCCACTAAAATCTGTTCTTTCTTCCTGGACACAAAATTAAATTAGATTTCCCAGTCTCCCTTGCAGTTTGGGGTAGTCAGATGACAGTTCCGTCCAGAGGTGTGCAGGCAAAAGTGATGGTGTCTGTTCTAGGCCTCGCTCACAGAAAATGTCCCTCACTGTTCATCTTCTGCTACGGTTTAGTGGGTTTTCAATGTCCACAGCAGCCTTAGGAACTGCGGTTGAAAATAGAAATACCTCACTTTGGGTCTCTGATGACCAGATGATGACCTTCCCAATAGGCCTGAACTGATCAGCCAATCCTGGCGAGTACTTTGTACTGGAGCACTGAGATGTCAGCATCCTCTCTACCTTCACCCTGACCATACTGTGATCCCCCTTTTCAGGTCGTTGATGGTCCTGAGAGGTGAGACCAGCAGAAGCAGTGCTCCAGGATGGAGGTGAGTGGACTTGGGTCAGGTATCTCTGCTCTCCCATGAGCCATTGAAAAGGAGATCTGTGAAGAAAGTTCATGACAACCCATTTCTTTAAGACTCCGGCATAGGGGGAAGAGATGTCTGTGAGGTGCTTTTTTTTTATCCTATGTGGTATTTTTCACTTCAACGCTGTGTGTCCTCTCTGGCCTAGACCCCCTCAAGGGCATCACGAGGGCTTTGAGATCAGCAATGAGAAACAACATTCATGACGCAGGACTCAGGGGCCCAAAGGAGGAGAAAAGGGCAAGAGAGCCTCAAAACATGCCGAGATGCTAGCTCTCTTCTCAGTGACTCTGTCTTTAAGGAGGGTGGTGTCTGACCTCCTGGCCCCTGGATGGACTATCTCAGTCCAGTGATTTGTAGATCTAAGCTTAATGATTGAGAAATAAAGAGCTATTTTATCTCACTTTAATGTCACAAAAACTTTAGAAAAAGACCAGACTTCATTGTAGACAGTGCTGTTTGCCCACTGGGATTAGATCAGTTGCTGACTTATATGTCTCCTGGTATGCAGAAAAGGACATTGGTATTCACATGAAAATACTGACTTTTGACTGAGAGACATGAGTGAAAATGAAAGTGACCATAGGAAAGGTCTTTAGTCTCTCTTCTGCTGCCTCAGTGACTTCTGAAGCCTTGTCTGGGTGGAGCCTTTGTCATCTGGACCTGACTGTCCCTGTAGGAGATGATGGAGCCCTTCTCTGACTTACACTGTGTGTGGAGTGGTCCCAAGATGCCATATTTCGCTGGGTCAAGCCATCCTGTGTGCTATTCTCCAGCACAGTACACCCTGTAAGAACTTACAGCTTACTCCTTTTTGGAACACAGTCCAAGAATGGAGTCATGTGAGAAACCTCCAAGAAAAAAAAGACAAGAGTCTTGTGGCCTCAGTTTCTTTAAAACACAAACTTGTTCTTAGGACATGTTTCATGCTTCTCTCAGACATATAGGATAGGAGTGAATTTACCTTAGATGTGTGCCTTGTCCTTGTGATTATACACTTTACTGGGGTGACTCTTTTCAACCTCCAGAGTATAAATTGTCTGATGCTCTGAATAAAGTTGGCCATTGCATGAGACTTTAGTCTACCTCATTTCTAGGTCTCCCTCTCCCAGGTTCATGCCACTAAGTAGAATGGTAAACAACTTTTTATTTTGTGTGCACAGAACCTCAAATTTTGTCATCTTCTCTCTGGGTAGCCTGGCTGCTCGATTCCCAGGATGCCAGACCTCTCCCAGCCTCAGGGGTAAAATGTGGGTGGATTAAGTCAGTCATGGTCATTACTTGAGGGGTAGGCATGTCAACTAGGTCTGGCCAATAAGATGCCTGGGGAATTCCACTAGGGGAATTTTGACGAAAAAATTTCCTCGTGTCTAGACCAAGAAACAAGCATATTTCCCTTTCATCCCCTGTGGCATTAATGTGGGACTCCCTGAGACTTGGAGCTGTTACAAGCATCTTGTGGCCATAAGGGGAAATGCCAGCAGTCAGAAGACAGTGGTGTGGAGGGAAGAGGAATCTTTTTGAGGCAGGAAAGTGTAGGGACACCTTAGCAACCTGGGCTCAGTTTGAGTTTAGCTATTTATGTTCATCTTCCTTTTCAACAAAGCACTTAGCTATCTGGCTGCACATACACCCTACTCCAAACAATGCAATAGTCACTCACTCCTCCCTAGCAACCCCTCGACAACTCCCACTTCTTGGTCAAACATATTCTGGAACATATCCAGTAACTATGGGCAATGGGCTGATCCAGTCTAGACTGGTTTGGGTACATGTCCAGTAAGGCAAACTGTGTCCTCAAAATTAATTAATTAATTTTTTTGCAGGTGGAAATCCTCTACTTGGAATCTTATGCCTAGGCATGACTGGGCATTTGATTAATACCAGATATATTGAGGGAAAGGACATGTGGAGTAAACTAAGGCTTATATAACCTAAGCCTGTCAATCAAAACAGAAAACCACCCATACTCTGCAACCGACTCCTCCTCCTCATTGACTTACAAAAGGAAGCCCTGGCAGTTCCTAGTGCAATTGGCCATCCTAGTGCAAGTAGCCCGCTGCTCCCTTGTAGCCCTCCTGTGCTTTCGTCTTATCTTTGAACACAATCTTTTGCTACGTTATTGGTTGTGCATTTTCAAATCTTTGAGAAGATGTCGAGACCCCCATCAGC
Source organism: Apodemus sylvaticus (assembly GCF_947179515.1). Classification (NCBI taxonomy): domain Eukaryota; kingdom Metazoa; phylum Chordata; class Mammalia; order Rodentia; family Muridae; genus Apodemus; species Apodemus sylvaticus. Next base: position 16,552,424 of record NC_067475.1, read on the forward strand.
ACCCTTTAGGCTGCTTTAGTTGGCATGTTCACACAGATTATCTTGACTGTAGCCAAGGGCAAAGTGAAGTGGGCAGAGCCTGAATGACTTTCCCAGAATGCTGACCCACGAGGTAGAGGTTAGTTCCTCTTACTCCTGTCTCCTCTCACACTGTTCTGGAGAGCTGCTGGGTTTCTTTTTAACCCCCAATAATTAACTGGGGATGGGGTTTAGCTACATGGGGAATTGCGCTGGGAAAGTTCTAAGATCATGTGCAACATCAAGGAGGGTTTTGAATGACACAACTTCATGTACAACTGAAGCGACAGGGCCTCGCCTTCCCCTATCCAGGTAGTACTTTAGGTTCCATCTGGATTAGCAATACTGGGACAGAAGTGGTGTGTTCCACTCCTGAGCAATAAAACATCCCAAGATTTAATAGTGTAGAAGACCAAACATTTAGTATTTTATAGTGTCTGTGGTATATGGGAATATGGGTGGAGATTAGCTGAGTGTGCCCAACATCCATCCAAGCACCTGTGTGTGGCTGCAGTCTCATAGGCAGGTCAGCACACACACAGGGTGCAGGGGGTAGGGTACAGACAGAGACCCCCTATTCCACCCCCGCCACTGGTGTTTGTAGGGCTTGGCCCATCATAGGCCCTAGACTGGGGGCTCGGTTTCCCACTGGCTGTTCCATGGCTCGTGCCTCCTGGGCTCCCTTCCAGGGCGGCTCACCACACTGCAGCTGGCAAGCCTGAGGGGCCTCCAGGAACGACAAGGAAGTGTTTCTGAAGGCGGAGCATGGAGGAGGCCACCATGTTGCTGTGCCATGCTCACTAGAGGGCTATCAGACAGGTCAGCGCCAGCCACCCTCATGGAGCAAGCTGTCCAAAGTCCACCCTCCAGAGCTAGGGATCGGCGGGCTGCCTGCCCATCCCAAGAACAAAATAACTTACTGGGCTACCATTTCTGCAATTGTTTTGGTTCATTATTTTGCCTCAAGAAATTGGTGATACCACTTTTCTGAGCTCTGTTCTCTGTCTCCATGGGCTTAGGCCCACAGAGTGTCTGTGGGTGCCTTCTGTCTGCTTTCCCCATTGGAAGATCAAGCATGTGCCCCTACTATTGTTACTAATCACAATTAATTATGATTCATAGAAATGACATTAGAAAAGATTCCCACAGTGCAGGGACTGCCACTAATAGGGCTTTCCCCTTCTTACCTTACTTCTTCCCCTAAATCCAGGTCATACTCTGTGTGTGTGTGTGTGTATGTGAGTGTGTGTGTGTATGTGAGTGTGTGTATGTGAGTGTGTGTGTATGTGAGTGTGTGTGTATGTGTGTGAGTGTATGTGTGTGAGTGTGTGTGTGAGTGTATGTGTGTGAGAGTGTATATGTGGGAGTGTGTGTGTATGTGTGTGTGTATGTGTGTGAGTGTGTGTGTATATGTGAGTGTGTGTGTGAGTGTATGTGTGTGAGTGTGTGTGAGTGTATGTGTGTGTGTGAGAGTGTATGTGTCTGAGAGTGTATGTGTGTGAGAGTGTATGTGTGGGAGTGTGTGGGTATGAGTGTGTGTATGTGTGTGAGTGTGTGTGTGTATGTGAGTATGTGAGTGTATGTGTGTGAAAGTGTATGTGTGTGAGTATGTGGGTATGAGTATGTCTGTATATATGTGTGTGAGTGTGTGTATGTGAGTGTGAGTGTATGTGTGTGAGAGTGTGTGTGTATGTGAGTGTGCATGTGAGTGTGTGTATGTGAGTGTGAGTGTGTGAGTGTGTGTATGTGTGTGAGTGTATGTGTTTGTCAGTGTGTGTATGTCAGTGTATATGAGTGTGTGTATGTGTGTGTATGTGTGTGTGTCAATGTGTGTGTGTGAGTGTGTGTGTGTGTGTTCATGTCTGCTGTGCATGCTGTGTCATGAGCATGCTGGGACGTTCAGTGCCAGCCCTGTTACCATGCTGCCTTGGTTTCCCTCCCATGCAGGATGTCATTCATAGACTGAGATTTCCTCTGGGCATTGGCTTCCTCAAGGGAACACCCAGTAGGAAGAGAAAGAGAAAGGCAAGGCAGAGCCTCCACTGTTAGGCGGTTCCTTAGAAACCAGATGCAGCCGCGGTGCAGAGGAAAGGCGAGTGTTCCAAGACTTGGGCTGCAGAGGAGAAGGAAGTAGGAGTTGATGTGACTCAGAGGGGGCTGAAGAGTTGTGGGGTGTTGCTAGCCTACCAGAGTGGCTAGGACACGGCGAGAGAACCGGACTTTTAATAAAAGGAGGCAGATTAAATTAATCATGACAGGAAAATGAGCAAGAAATGCTTTCACATTGTTATTTAATAAGAAAAATGTGTAATTAACTGATAAAAATAGTTTTTGCAAGAAGCAGGCAGTTAAATAGTTTATAAAGCCAGCCAGGCCCGACGCTGAGTGTCCCTGACTGTTAGCAATCAGAATGCTTTTTATATGGTGTCTTTCTTTGGAAACGAACAGGCCATCTCACCACAGACATTACCTCATTTGCTTCACAGCCTAATGAGTGCTTTATGGCTGGGAAACGGAGGAGGAAAGAGGGACTCTGGAGAGATAAACTGAGGCTCAGGGAGTGACACCCTCTCAGGGCTTTAAAGGCCAGCCATGGGGACAGTCCTCAGTCTCTCTTCCCCCACCCCTCGTTCTTATTTTTCTGCATTAGCTGATGGCTTTAAATTAAACAATTGCTTCTCTCTTTCAAAAGCCGAACGGAGGGACCTGGGCTGTGTATTCTGGCCGATATGATCCCAGCCTTCCGAATGGGAGGTGGGGGGCGGAAGGGATCCTGGCATTTGCCATCTGCTAAGCCTGTCTTTAATCCTCGGCAAAGTAATGGAATGGAGATGAAGGGAAAAAATGTGCAGGAATCAGGAGCATAATGCCACTGTGAGCAAGCAGCTGTCTGGATTTTTAAAGAGCAAATTCCATGAGACAAATTTAATTGCATTTTTTAATAGAATTAAAAAAAAAAAAAACCTTCTACCACATTAGTGGGCGAAGGCAATGAAATGGATGCATCCAGAAATCTCACATGAAAGATGAATTCAACCGAGCGGATTCTGAGCTCGGCTTCCCGGATGGGAACCTGGCTGGAAGAGCCACGTGGGCAGCCGGTGGGGTGGGCGGCGGTGCTCTGGCGGGAGCTGGTGGCCAGCGGAGTGCTTCTGGCAGACTCTGAGATGGGCCAGTATCTGCAGTGCATCCTTATTAATGACTTGCAGGAGGTGATGAGCAGAACGTTAATTAAACGTGCACATGTGGCCAAGTGGGAGCTTGGCGGCGAGAGGAGCAGAGGCAGGCATACAATATCCAGGTACTTGGTTTGCAGCTTCTGTGATTTGGCCTGCGAGAGGTGCCCCCCCACCCCCACTGCTGTCTCCTTGCTGTTTTGGGCACCAACCTGATTTTCACTCGGTGCAACAGGGGCTGTATCTTTACAGCAGGCTCATAAATCCCTCCCACCAGCCAAACACCAGGGTGTGTACAAGTTGCCACTTCTAGCTTGATGCACTGAAAAAGGAAGTCTGCAAAAAATTAATATTTATCTAGCGGAATAACAGAGCAGCTGTGAAGCTGGTTCACAAATACCCTACCCCACGACGTGGCCTGTTTATACCAGTAAAGGGGTGAATACACAGGAAACACAGGCGTTGGGAGTAAGGGAAGCCCTTATGTCTAGCTGATGCCCTCTGAAATCGGTCATTTGACCTCTACATCCATGGAGGCATTTGTAAGTTAGATAGTGTCCCCAAATCCCAAAGAAAATCATGTGGCTCAGTGAAGTCCAATTTTAATACCATTTACCTTCAGTGTTCTACTCTCTTCTTAAAAGTTCATTCCAGATAATACCAGTAGGTTGGCTGGTGGATTTGTCTCGACTGGGTCCTGGCACTATCTTTATTAGAACTAATATTTATTTGACAATGACTCTGTCTGTTGCCAAGAAGGAAAGAATGCCCCGGGAGAGGACAAGCAAGAGTCGCGTGTTCTGAGATGCTAGGTTATCTTTTGTGCTTTATTTGATTTGGGAACCATTAGCCAAATTCTGGGTAGACGAAGTGAGCTTTGTAATGGGAAAGATGGCGCTAATTAACCCTATGACAACCTGAAATTTTGCTGTTAAGATGGGTGTGTAAGTGTTTAGGAAGACACACACACACACACACACACACCACACACCCTAGATAACAAGACTTTTAATCTCCCATATTTGTGGATCGTTATGGGTTGTAATTAAGTGATTAAACTCATGTGGACAGTTTCAAAGGTAAGAATTATTATTTTCCCCTCTTTACAAGGGAACAACGTGGTTGAGGTGGATGCACAGCTTCTCAGAATACAGAGTAAGCTTTACAAACAAGACCTACAGAAGGCAGCTGCCTTGAGCTAGAGCGCCCTAGCCTAGCATCATGGCCACAACCCAACCTTGACCCAAGGCCACTTTGGGAATAGATGCCTAGAATAACTAAGCTAGAACCCAAGGACAGGTGCTAAAATGAGTTCTTTAATGATGTGTGTTTCCTAGCTTCACAGCAGGGGCTGAGGCAAGACCCTGGTGGCAGCTCGAATCGTGTTTTCTGCTCTCACGAGCAACTTGGCTCCGGTTCCAGACATGCATAATTCACCCAGAAAGCACGAGTGATGACTTGGCAGGGTGGCACCTCTGACGAGGCACCTCAGTGACACTCTCTGTCCCATCAGCACGGAGCCCAGGCCTCTAGCAGCTTGCAGAGTTATTTAGTCCACACTACCTAAGATACATTTCATGTTTCTTTTGCAAACCAGTTCCATATCCAGGAATGGTTTTGACGGTGCACATGTTGTTGTAGCACCATTTATGAATTGATGCCCCAGGTTGCTATCCTTCTGGCCCTGGGGAAGTCCTCTATTTACCCCTTGGCTGGGATGGCAGGAGTCAGCTGATCTAGGTAGGACTGGCAGAGTACACAGTTTCAAATCAGGGCAAAGACTTTTTCAGAAACCATCAGTGACAAAAAAACATTTTTTGGCTAAAAGCTTTGGTTGGATGTTTAAGGATCTATACCATGAGAAAATAACCATTGTATTTTGCAATGACTGTTTCTTGCAGTGGTGTGTCCCTAAAATGTTCCCCATGCCCTGAGTGTGTGTGATGGTGAAGGTGACAGTAGCTGGCGCCATGACAATGTAAAATTGTGCTATTTCTGTCAAGGTGAACACACACGTTAGAGGGAAGAGCTAACCACCCCAAACACATGCTTTAGGAAGTTGGTTACCTTTATGGCTTACTTGTAGCTAGGAAGATGCAGCAGGGTAATACCACGTGACTTGTGACTGGGCCAGAGGAGGTCAGGGAGCTCCCCATGGAGTCTTCTTTAGGGTTCCTTGTTCTGGGCGGGATTAGTTACTTATATTGCCCAGCTCCCCTGAGATACCTGCAGGAGAGGTGAGGTGTTGGGGCTCTGGTCGGTGGAACCAACAGAGGCCAGCCTTCTTGTCAATCTTAACATGGTCCTGAACATAAGAGTGAACATGTCTTGAAGCCAAATGTCTACAGACTACCGAGCACCACTGTGGAAGCCACCTGGGTTTCACACTGAATGGATGAACCACGCAGGTGAGGCCCTGCCTGAGTCCTTGACATTTGAGATTCACAAAATAGATTTAATGATGCTTATTTTTGAACTTTTTAAAAAATTCTAGGATATTTTGTTAGACTAGAGAATGGAACATTTCTTTCTTTTTTCCCCCAAAGATTTATTTATTTTATGTATGTGAGTACATTGTTGCTGTCTTCAGACACACCAGAAGAGGGCATCAGACCCCATGACAGATGGTTGTGAGCCACCATGTGGTTGCTGGAAATTGAGCTTAGAACCTCTTGGAAGAGCAGTCAGTGCTCTTAACCGCTGAGCTGTCTTTCCAGCCCGATGGAACATTTCTAACCACCCACATTTAATTTTGTTCCAGTCCTTGTACACCAATGAGAAGGCAAAAATGAAAAAAAATCGAAGGTATTTGACCCCGTATTAGGGAACAAGCCAACTTGACAGGCCTCATCATTGGCTCCTCATCAACGTGTCCATCTAGGAAACAGGATCAGCCAATACGTGGTTCCTAGCCTGCTTCCTCGGCAGTGGAACTGACTCAGCGCCAACAGCCCTGCCTGAGACACAACAACATTTGATGAAAATTTCTTTCTTTTTTTTTTTTTTTATGCCCCGTAGTGCCATCCACACATTTATTCAGATGTAAAATACATTGTGATCCAAATCACCAGCTTCAGAGTCACGTAGATGCAATGGCTGGGAAACCGTTGGGTCATTTTTTTTTTGTTCAGGATGTGTCCCCAAGTTTGGAAGGACGCTGGGCTTTGGAACAGGTCACCAGCTCTGGGGACAGCCATATGGAAATATCCATGCCTGTGGCCTTTGGCTGGAAATCGTCTTGTGAACTGGTCAGTGTGAGTTTTTCTAAGTGGGACTTCTGTAGGAGGTGGCTGTCTTCTGACTGAGAAAACCCTTTATTGTCTTTATACAGAACAGTGTTTATCAGACAAGAAGGGGCAAGCTCTTCAGTTCGATTCACTGTCTACTGAGTCCCTGGGCTGCCTGTCTGTCTCCCTCTCTCCTCTCCATGATGGCATTACAGACTCCTACTGCTGTGCCCAGCTTTTCCTTGCATGCTGGAGATCTGAGCTTGGGTTTCTACTCTTGCACCGTAAGCACCCTATCCACTGAGCAATCTCTCCACGCCCTGCAAATGCTTTCTCTAATTAGCTGTATCTCCATTGCAGAAGGATGCATGCTACAGGCATGGGTGCATAGGGGAAGGATGTAGCGTATAGAAATGGCAGCTCCTGGTACACACAGTAAACAATCAATAAGCATCCGATAAGCAGGGCTAAGGAGATGGCTCTGTGGGCACAGTGCTTACCAAGCCTGCACCCATGAACACCTGGGTTTGGATTTCCAGCATCCACATAAAAACGCCAAGTATGGCAGGGCGTTCTTACAAGCCCCGGACAGGGAAGGCAAAGGCAAGAGGGTCCCTGGGGCTTGCAGCCAGACTGTCAGTAAACAAGTATCAGTAAGTATCTTACTGCAGCCAGTATCAGGACCAGTAATACATTCACACACACACAGACACACAGACACACAGACACACACACACAGACACACACAGACACAGACACACACACACACAGACACACACACACACAGACACACACAGACACACACACACACACACACACACAGACACACACACACACACACAGACACACACACACACAGACACACACAGACACACACACACACACACACACACACAGACACACACACACACACACAGACACACACACACACACACACACAGACACACACACACACACACAGACACACACACACAGACACACACAGACACACACACACACACACACACACACACACACACACACACACTTGCTATGCATCCCTGCACATGAACACATAGATCAACACATATACACATACACATCTAATAAGTAATTGTGTGATTATTATCACACGTCTTCTGACATATTTTCGGGCATACCCAATGTGTTAGGTTCTGCTGCATAGTTAAAGGTCCCTCCTATTGTGCATCGTGTGTGTGTGTGTGTGTGTGTGTGTGTGTGTAGACACAGAGGGACGAGATTGTGGCAGGTGGAACATAAAAGGCTGCCCTCCAGGTGGACAAATCAGAGCACGACTCTCTTGTTGAGTTCACTTCTTACAAAGCACAGGTCGAAGTCAAATGGCCTTCTGGCCCTCTCCAATTCTGCATATAATCATGTTGATTTGTTTGTGGGGACTGTTATATTTTCATTAAATGTCAAGTCTAGGAAACTAGTAGCAAGAATGCTAAGCACAGTCATACAGTAGGGATTTTTAATCCAAACATTATTTATCCAGGACTAATCAAAAATACAATGAAAGGATTTAAAAAAAAAAAAAAGCAAACTGAGAATCCGCCAGACATAAAACAAATGGCTTCCTCCCCGGCTCTTACGGACTCATTCAAACATCTGGGGGATTTACAGGTGTTAAAACTGCCCCTTGAAAGAAACCTTTTTATTTCCTGGGGCGATGGAAATATATTGATAATTACAAGGGGAAATGAGTTTTTAAAAATAAAACAATTAAAAGGGCTTAGCATTTAAATGAAAGAGAATGTAATTTTCCTTTATTTTATCTGTCATTAAATTGATGTTACAAGCTATTAGAAGAGTTTAGTCAAGGCCGATTTTCAAATATAATCTCCACTGAAGAGGGAGATTGGAGAGGACGGTGGATACAGCTCAGTACCGATGTACCTCCGCACACATATGCAAACACGCATGTGCACACACATACACACACACATGCATGTTTGCGTATGTGCAGGTGTTCATGCGTGTATGCGTAGGTCAGAGGCTAACCTTTGGTGTTTGTTCCACAATAGTCACCCACCATATTTTGTGAAGTTACCTTCTCTCACGGATTTGAAACTTACCAAGTAAGCTAGCCCGGCTTGCCAGCAGGCTTCCGGGGGCCAACTGTCTCTGCCTCCCCAGTGCTAGATTACAATACCACCACACCTGGCTCCCCACCCCAACCTGGTTCTGGGAATCCAACTCTGGCCTTTGCATTTCTAGAACAATCACTTAAGATTGAGCTACCTCCCTAGCCTCTTCCTAGGGTGTTGTTGTTGTTGTTGTTGTTGTTGTTTTGTTTTTTGTTTTATTTCAGCAGATACCTGACCATAATTAGGAAATACCAGTATTTGATATCTGCAGAATCTGAATAGACCTGAATTAGTGTCGGAGGGGATCTGGGGGCTACTCACAAAGCTCTAGATGGCACCCCTCTCCTCCTAAGTCTGTTCAGTGACATTATGTAGGTACTCCAAAATTATTCAGGGCAAGTGGGACTATTGACACTCTGAAGATAAATAAATGCTATAAATCAGTGCTTCACAGATCTGGTTGCAATTTAACAATAATCAGTACTGTATATTTATCAAAGTACATCATTAATTATAGCTAAAAACGTACAACATCATTAATAGGGCGTGCTGCATTTGTTATCGCTTGCAATGATAATTAAATAGAAACGACACACATGCATGTTTCCATGCAGCGTGGCCGCCTTTCACGTGGTTCCCCGTGTGCGCTGGGCTCTGAGACCAATAGCCTTCGTGACCTGCCTTGGTGAGAACCTTGCAAGGCACGGGCGTTCTCCCCGTAGGTAGGTGAGAAGCGGAGACTCACAACACAGCCTGTGAGCACAACACGGCCTATGAGCACACAGACAGGAAGCCACGCAGGCAGAGCGCGGACAAACACCTCGTGTGCTGCCGATGAACATGGTGCTGCTGAGATTAGCCGTGTGGTGGCTAGGAAGGAAGATAAAATAAAATAAAATAAAATAAAATAAAATAAAATAAAATAAAATAAAATAAAATAGACTTGCAGACAAGAAAACACCACCACCACCACCACCAAGACCAGAGCATAGAAAACTTCTCATCCTGGAAGCTGTAGTGTGTCACAGTGAGTTTTCCCCTCTGTCCACACATCTTCACTTGCAAATGTTCGTTGCAATGAGTCATTGGTCTGGTTCAAGATCCCTGGCTTCTAACGATGTCACTGGGTCTCCCCCCAGTTATTCCTTTGTTGCCTTGTGCCCTGGAGGTCCTGAAGCTTTGAAACGAACAGCACGGCTGGCCCTTTCACCTGTGCCAACCATTCACGGGTGATATAAGTTTTGAGGCGGGCCCAATCAGAGCCCTAGTTCTGGGCCTGAGTGGTAGAAGAGCTGGTCTGACCTCTTGCTTGCCATAATCCACACCACCGGGGTGAGCTCTCAGCACTGCTCTTCCTAGGCCCCCCAAAGCTGCCATCAGCAGGAGGTGGGGTCAGCTTTCCTGCTCCCTAACCCCTGCCTTCTCCACCGGAGCCAACTGCACTGTGTTGCCCAGGCGAGGAGCAGGACCTGCTCTCCTGAGACTATAGCCAGTGAGGGGGCAGGGCTAGCCTTCCCACTTTCAAGCCCTAGGGGCTAGCTCTCTGACTACTGCAGGTGGTGAAGGGGGATGGGGAGGGCATCACCCCAACACCTACCCTACCTCAGTTGGTTCACCTGTGTCCCCTCTCCACTAGGGCCAGCTCTCCTGTGTCACCCAGGCGAGGTGCACGGCCTGCTCTCCCAAGTGTGAGATCTGAAGTTTAAGACTGAGAGCTGCCTGGCTTTCTCCAGAGCCAGTCCTGCCCCAGCTGAGGATACATGGTCTTGATGTGGACCTCCCAGCCTGGGCTCGCTTAAGGTTTTGTTGTTGCCTCTGGCTTTGCCATTGGCATCTTCCTGTTGACCCTGTAGCTGATGTTCTTCTGGGATGCCCCTGTTTCCCTTCATTGTTCTGAATCCACCTGGCCTGTCCTCGCCTTGTCTTCACGGTCTTCTTCATCTTTGCTCTCCACAGCATCTCAGTAGAACATGAAAACTCCTCCTCATCTCCAAGATACTTGCAAGTTTTCACAGGAGAACAGAGGACATTTTAAGATTCTGTAGTGGAAAAACTAAATTCTTCACAGAAGGAATGACTTTGGAGACAGATTAGGGTGGTGGGAGGAGAGGGTGTAAATGTACCCCAGGGTGTGTGGATAAGATATATGCTGTTGGGAAGTGCTCGCTTCCTGCAGGGTTTGGCCTATGGAGAACAAAGGAGATAAATGAGACTTTGTGTGTGGGACAGAGAGTTAGCAAATCTAAGGAGGTTGGAGCTGAGAGAGAGTTTGAGAAAGGTCTCCTGGAGCTGGGAGGAGTTGAGGAACGCTTTGGCCCTTGAAGGGCTGAAGAATGTGTGGGCTGTGGGAGCTGTCTGATTTTCTCGAGCTGGCCTCTTGAGTTACTAACCTTCCAACAGCTCTGAACTGTCCTACCATGGACAGGACGGCACCGGGAAGTCTCCTCCAGTTCTCATCTTTCTACTTGGACTAAGTGCAGGCTTAGGATAGGTAGCTATCTGAGGTACTTGGGCCCAGGGATTTAGGAAAGATGGAACTCTGAGGGGTAGATGAGAAGCCAAGAGATGAGAAAGAATCACTAAAAATGGTCTATGTTACAGATTTCTCTCTGTAGAATGAAATAAAGCAAACCAAACAAGTGTAGGCTGACAGAGAAACATTATTCCTGCTCAGGGCCTATCACCATAGGGAAGTCTCCCTGTCTAGGAGAACAGTCAAGATCAGTCAAGGCCGAGGTGACAGGACTCTGTGGTCATCAAACACTGAGTGTTGGGCTAGGACAACAGAAGGTGGCCATGGAGGTATTTCCTGCCTTACTCAGTTATTCCCAGAGACAAGTCAGTGAGGACCAATAGCTGAAATTCTATCCCTGGGTGTGAATTCCGAGTGGAAAGCCCCTGACACTGGTACACTGTGGGACCCACAGAGTGGTGACACCTGAGTGGAAGATCCACTCAGGGCTGACATCACGCAGAAATTGAACAAGTCTCAATCCTGAATGTTTAACTGGATAGCTGGATTTGGAAACAGACAGTATGTAATGTGTGGTGACCCACAGTTGTAATCCCAGCGCTAAGGGAAGCTGAGGCAGGAGGGTGGCAAGTTTGAGGCCAGCCTACACCACATAGTGAGAGCTACTCAAGAACAAGAATGAACAATGTATGTGCTTGGGCAGGGGACAGAGGTGTGTGTGCATAAAATACCTCACGTTCCTTAGCCAGCTTGTGAGAACCAGGAGGAAACTGACCCTCTTCCGACTTGCTTTAGTTTCTGAAGGTGACCACTCACTTCTAGAAAATTGTTAATATTTGCCAAACCCTGGGTACCTCAGCCTTTCATTAGTAAAAAGAACTCCAGAGAGACAGGACTCATCCAAATCTGCACAAGATGGGCGAGAGACAATTTCAGCTAAATGACTCGAACTCTGAAAACAGGCTACTTCTTTCTTACTTCACTTCGGTGTAGCAAAAGAAATTAAAAAACTGAGACTCCTCAAGCTGAATGGAAAGCTGGGGGATTCAGACAGGCTGCCCCGGCAGTGTTTGTGATGACATGGAAGGAAGTATCGCTCGTTATGCCTAAGCGACACTACACTGTCTGGCATTGCCGCTCGCCAACTGTATACAACAGGAGCTCAATCTGTGCGAACACGTTCCCCGCCTTTACCAGACCGAGTCAGGAAGGTGAGTTGATGCTGAGCAGGAATTCATGCCAGAGAAATTCCGAGAGATGTCGCCGGATTCGCATTGACTAGTTGTAAAACTGAGACTGCCACAGTGTCCCTCTCGTGGGGTGTTCGGAGAATGGGGCGCGATCACTCAGTAATATTTTCACCTGCAGCTGACTACTCCGGAATACCCAGTACATACATTCTCATGGAAGAACGGGTTTCCATAGCGTGGGGGTTAAAAACTGAGTAGAACAGACCTTCCCTTTAAGAAGACCAGACCTTCCCTTTAAGAAGCCCACAGAGGAGGGGCTAGAAGAAGATGGATCAGCAGATAATTACAATACATGACCCATAGTATATATGATGCATCATAAACGGTAGGAGCAAGTACTGGGTTCTATTGCATGTGGAGCTTCTGTGCTGCAGGAGGGAATATCATTAAGGGTGAAGGGCCATCCCCTTGTCTTAAGTCTCTGCGTGTGAAGGAGAAGGTCCTGACAAGGCCACAGTTGTCATTTGGCTGTCCTCATGATGGATGGGGATTCACGAACAATTGAATTGAGCCTCTGCCATTACAATCGATTGTTGGCACAGACTTTTTGATAGGAGCCAGGGGGCCACAGTGTGGGTCGGTGGTCACAGTGACACGAGGTTTATGGCTTTTCCCGGCCTTCCCATGAGTCGCACCACACCCCCATCTGCTTGGGACCCAGGATCAAGCTGGCTGTACAGGACAGGGAAATGAGGATCGAATTAAGTCACCGTAGATCTAAGCCAGATGTGCCTGGCTCCTTTTCTCTCCCTTGTTTCCAGAGCCTTCGAGGTCATCCTGGTGAAATGAGATGGGAAAGGGGATCTCAAATGTAGTTCTTCCTCCTTACCCTCAGAGTCTGAGGAAACCCTCACTCCGAACCTTGTCTATAGAATGAGGAAAGTGAAAACTACCTCATAAGCATTCTTGGGCTTTGTTTTAGGAATGTTTTATTAATATATAATTTATATTTCATTGAACTTGCCATTTTAAAGTGACCTCAGTAGTTCTTAATGCATTTCCAGCATTGTGCCACCACCATCTTAATCTGATTATAGACGATTTCCCTCACTTCCAAAAGAAACCTATGGTCATCAGTGGTCACTTCCCAATCCTTCATCCTCCGAGGCTCCAACAACCTTACGTCCACTTCAGTCTCTGTGGACTTAGCTTTCCCAGACAGTTCACATAAGTGACTTAGGCAGTTTGTGTTCTTTTGTGCCTGGATTCTCCTTATCCTCCTTCTTCCCTCCCTCCTTCCTTCCCTCCCTCCCTCCCTCTGTCCCTCCCTCTGTCCTTCCCTCCCTCCTTGCCTCTCTCTCTCTCCCCCTTCCTTCCTTCCTTCCTTCCTTCCTTCCTTCCTTCCTTCCTTCCTCCCTCCCTCCCTCCCTCCCTCCCTCCCTCCCTCCCTCCCTCTCCCTCCCTCCCTCTCTCTCTCTCTCTCTCTCTCTCTTTCTTTCTTTCTTTCTTTCTTTCTTTCTTTCTTTCTTTCTTTCTTTCTTTCTTTCTTTCTTTCTTTCTTTCTTTCTTTCTTTCTTTCTTTCTTTCTTTCCTGGGTCTTACGTAGCCCGTGCTGGCTCTCAACTTAGGGCTAAGGATGTCTATACCCTCCTGACCCTCCTGGGTCTGCTGTCTGCCTGGGTGTTGGTGTGCACCAGTGCCTGCATATCGGCTTCTTTTACTTGGCAGAATGTCGTCAATATTTATTCATTTCCCAGTGTGCTTCATCTCTTTCTATTGCTGAGTAATATTCTACCATGTGACCGTGCCACGCCTGTCAACTGGCATAACCCATAAAGAAAACTTACAACATTGTGATTGAAAAAACAAATGACAATTGAAAATTCATAAAATCTTCCATACTGTTAAAAATACTAGAAAAATGTTTTAATATACATTTCTCCAAAGAAAATATACAGATGGCCATGGGCTCATTGTTTATGGATACAAGTCCATTATCATACAGCTCATTTACATGTGACTCCATTGTCATATAGCATTTATGTATATCTCCATCATGCTGGCTCTTTTCATTTTCATAATAGTGTTCTTTTATAATAAATTTGAAACTTTTAGTAAAGTCTAATTACATACTTTTCTTTTTTTGTCTTACTATTGGTGTTGGATATCAGAAGCTGTTACTTAGAACAATTTATAAAGATTTACCTTTTTTCTTAGCCTTAACATTCTTTTTTTTTTATAAAGTTTTTTTTTTTATTATATGTAAGTACACTGTAGCTGTCTTCAGACACAGAAGAGGGCGTCAGCTCTCATTACAGATGGCTGTGAGCCATCATGTGGTTGCAGGGATTTGAACTCAGGACCTTCAGAAGAGCAGTCAGTGCTCTTAACCGCTGAGCCATCTCTCCAGTCCCTAACTTTAACATTCTTATGCTTAAGCTTATAATTCATTTTGAACTTTTGCGCATGGTCTGAAGTAAGGATACACCTCTATGTGAACATGGTATGCACGCACGCGCGCGCACACACACACACCATGTACATGCATGCACACACACACATACACACCAAATACACACATGCACACACACACACCACACATACCACATACCACACAAACACCATACGCATACCACACCACCACATACATACACCATTCACACACTACACATACATAGTCATACTCACACACACACACACACACACACACACAAACACACACACACACACACACACACACACACACACTTTAGAAACTCTTTGGCTGGTGTGAGTTTCAATGTGATACACATGGAAGATAGTATTGTTCAGTTTAATTACCATGATATTGAAGCCAACACACACCCACTTGATATTCCAGATGTACGAACTAAAAGCAAGCACAGTGCACTGTGGGCCCTAAATGAGCCTCTACTATTGCACTGAAAACCTCTACTGGATTGGGTTGGCAGCCTTTACCACTAATTGAGGGCAGAGTTTGGTCCCGTGGGTTTTATATTGAACATTTTCTTTATTTCTCATTTTCATGGGTGTGTGTTGTGGGCTGGGGATTATTTTTATGCTTTTCCACTTCCTGATTGGTTTTAGGACTTGTTTATTTGGAGACTGCTTTAATAAATTTGCACAGCAGGGTGAGGTAGAAACAGGGTTGGGATATTTAACCAGGAACGCCTTCTTCTCAGTTTGGGTTTTGGTGTTTAACTTGAGGGTGCAGTCACTCTGTTTCAGTGCCAAATCCCTGCCAAAGATCACCAATCCTAGGTACACCCTGGGTGGCTTGATTGGAGGGCGGGCTCTGCTCCTGAGCAGCCCTGTATAATGGCCCCCATGACACAGCGCCTTTGCCCTTTGGAAGGGTAGTGGAGTTGTGAGGGAAGTTGCTGTTCTAAAGGAGGAGCTCAGTGGAGCCCAGAGGGCAGTGACCTGATATTCACTGGCGTGGGTTGAATGTGTGGCCCATCTGCATTCACAAGAATTCCCAGGCATGTGTTCCTACGGGGTAAATTAGCACCAATTGTAGAGTGAGAGTGCTTTAAAAATTAAGTTGAGTTGTTAGGGAGATTGAATAGTTAAGAGTACATCCGACTGACGCAGAGTTTGGATACCGGCAACTTGTTGGGCAGCTCACAACTCCCTATGATCACTGCACCAAAGGATCCAATGCCTTCTTCTAGTGTCTGTGGCCAACACACACACACACACACACACACACACGTACATATATACATACAAACACACAATACACACATGCACACACACATACATACACACATGTACATCCACACACGTGCACACATACACACATACACACACACAAAATCTTAAAAAAATAAAGTTGGTGTGATGATCTATTGGTGTGTGTGTGCGTGTGTGTGTGTGTGTGTGTGTGTGTGTGTGTGTATGCACGTAGGTTCCGAGAAGAGCTGACTTTCACGCTGAGACCCGAGGCGCTAATGAGCCAGCCGTAGGCAGACCACCTTTGCCCACTGATGGAAGAACTCATGCAAAGATCCCTTACTGGAAGCATTCTTGCTTTTGAGCAACAAGGGGGCAGGGAGGTCGAATGTGAGGACAGCGGAGAAAGACAAGCTTGGTGAGATCAATTTTTCCCAGGGTGTCGCTTTGTCAAGGCGTTAGACTTACTGTGAGAGCAGAGGGAACCTCATCGAGAGCACCCATTTTCAGTTCTGGTTTGTGGAGAAGCTGAGGGAGAGATGGGCAAGCACCAACTAGATAGACCAGTTAGAAGGCTTCTGTGTAAATATAAATGTACAGAAGCACCTTATCCAGGAAAATAAGTGCTGCCTTTTTGTGTTTAGCACACATGAGTGCTCGTGTGCATGCATATGTGTTATGTGCACAAATGTTCGGAGTTAGCCTCTGGTAATGTTTATCAGGATACTGTGTACTTCATTTCCAGAAACAGGGTCTCTCACACTCTGGATTCCCCAACTAGACAAGGCTAGCTGCCTAGCAGGCTTCATAGATCTGGATCTGCCTATGTTCTGGTTTTTTTCCTTTCTTTCTTTTTAATTCTTCTTCTTCACACAGCTGGAGGGAACCTCAGCTGAGAAAATGCCCCCATCAGCTTGGCCTGCATGCAATCATTTTCTTGACTCATGATTGATGTGGAAGGGCCCAGCCCCACTGGGGGTGACACCACCTCTGGGCAGGTAGTCTGGAGGTTTACACAAGCAAACTGAGCAGGCTAGGCGGAGCAGGCCAGTGGGCAGCATTTCTCCATGGCCTCTGCTTCCATTCTACCCTGACTTCTGCCTGAGAAACACTAAGGTGAGAGAAACCCTTTCCTCCCCAAGGTACTTTTGGTCAGAGTGTTTTATCACAGCAGTGGAAGCAGACCGTAGCAGGGCTGAGGTCATGAGTGTGTGGCACTAGGATTGTGAGTGTGTGGCACAAGGATCATGAGTATGTGGCACTAGGATCATGAGTGTGTGGCACTAGGATTGTGAGTGTGTGGTACTAGGATCATGAGTATGTGGCACTAGGATTGTGAGTGTGTGGCACGAGGATTGTGAGTGTATGGTACTAGGATTGTGAGTGTGTGGTACTAGGATCATGAGTGTGTGGCACAAGGATCATGAGTGTGTGACACTAGGATTGTGAGTGTGTAGCTCTCTTGCCCTGCTTTTACATGTGAACTCTGGGAACAGAGCTCATGGGTCCCCATGCTTGCAAGGCCAATGTTTTCCAGGACTGAGTCATCTCAGCTCCCTGTGGTGCTATATTTGTGAGGCTGGCAGGGAGGAGGGTAAACAAATCAGAACTTGACAACCTTTTTGAGAGAGCCAGAGTGACATTCTTCTCTGAGCCCCTGGATCCGCACTTAGAATGAATCCTGGGAGCCTAGTCTTTGGCATGGTGAAGCTGATTGACACTGAAATTTATTTTTTTATTACAGTCATTTATTGTGTGTGTATGTGTACATGTGTGTGAGTGTGTGCGTGTGTGTGCGTGTGTGTGTGAGTGTGTGCATGTGCATGTGTATGTGCATGTGTGTGAGTGTGTGCATGTGTGTGTATGCATGTGTGTGTGTGTGTGCGTGTGTGTGTATGTGAGTATGTGCATGTGTGTGTGCATGTGCATGTGTATGTGCATGTATGTGTGTGAGTGTGTGCATGTGTGTGTGTGCATGTGTGTGCGTGTGTGTGTGTGTGTGTGAGTGTGTGCATGTGCATGTGTATGTGCATGTGTGTGAGTGTGTGCATGTGTGTATGCATGTGTGTGTGTGCGTGTGTGTGTGTATGTGTGTATGTGAGTATGTGCATGTGTGTGTGCATGTGTATGTGCATGTGTGTGTGAGTGTGTGCATGTGTGTGTGTGCATGTGTGTGTGAGTGTGTGCATGTGTGTGTGTGCATGTGTGTGAGTATGTGTGTGTGTGCATACCATGGCAAGCTTGCAAAGGTGAGAGAACTTTGGGAGTCTGTTATCATCTTGTCCCATGCAGGACCTGGAGATGAAACTCAGGCTTTTGGGTTTGCCAGAAAGCATCTTAAACCACTGAACCATCCATCCAGTCTATCCAGAGACGGAATGTCTAGGGAGTGAAGAAAGAACTAGGCTGGAATGGAGAGGGAGCAGTCACACACATACACACACACACACACACACACACAGGGAATGACTTTACAATGGCTGAAAGTGGAGAGAGGTGGGCACTTCCAAGCAGAACGAGCCCGGGGCACAGAGCTTGGGGGGACGATAGCGTGCAGTGATAGCTTGTTTAATTGAGGACGCATTGCCACTATCAGCCGTGTAGAGCCAGCCTGCCAGAGCCGCACACTGGAACTTATTTAAAGAGGCTATTGTAAAAGTCTCTGAGCCAGTTAATTACCAGTTTTTGTTATGTCAGGAAGTCCTCGAGTCTAAGCAGAAAGGAACCATTCATGAGTATGTTCCGGGTCTGTAGTTTAATGGGACAAGTTAAAAAAAATTAAAAATTGATAAAATGATTTAGTTCATGGGAGGATTGAAGATCCTCACAAGAAAAGCTGAAATTACATATTGTGCTTTCTTCCCTTCCAGAGAAATCACTGAAGTAGCCGAAGACTTAATTGGACTAATGACCCATTGCTGTTATGCATAAAACTGGGTGCTCACAGTGCAGTGGCGAACTGTGGAAATGGCCTGTAAACCCAAACCCAGTGAGCACGATGACCCAAACCAGTTTTCTGTGGCGCATGACCAAGTGTACAGAGAATCAAAGGTGGCGGCTGCGTGTGTGCCTCGGAAAGCCTTCCGTGACCAGGTTCCGTTCTGCGCAGCGATCCAAGGGGTGAACATATGGAAGGCATATGAAAAAAAAAAGATCAGTGGTTTAGACCACAGATAAATTCTGGAAGATTTGGGAGGTGCAAATAACATGGAGTACAAGCCAGGGGAGAAATTTTAAGATGCACAAGACATAAATGCACCAGGTAGCGAATGTAATTGTATGAACCGAAGTTACTTGAGATAACAGGAGACTAGCTGGCAAAGTCTATTTTGTGTCTAGAGTTCCCATCCTGCTCGCCTGTTGTTTAGTTTCACTTGTGTCTCTGCTGGGGCTGCATTAAATCCCCAGAGTGGATCTCGGGAGCTGTGCTTGGAGCAAGCACGAAGCTCGTGTCTCTAGAGCTTCTAGCGGCCACACGTGGGTTCAATATGGTTCTGAGGATCTCGGTGCTGGCACCTTGGGTACCTTCTTGTCTACCTGGTATAGACAATGATGATGATATCCCTTCACCAGGAATGTGCCCGGCACAGGCAGTGCGGGGCCTATAAGGAGAAGGCTGCACCCGCACGCTACCCATGGGTAGAGACTGCTGGGACTGGCTGCAAAGGTGGCCTTGGGAGTTAATTCCAGCACCCTTCAGGCAGCCCACCCCTAACCAGCAGGCACACCCCCTCCCCCCCCCCCAGCCTGGGGGAGCTTGGGGTTCTCCTTATATTTTAATCTTGATGATATGACAGGATAACCGATAGGGGCTACTAAACCGACTTCCTCAAAGAGTTGACTTTTCTGTCTTGCTTTGTTCCCAGTTTCATTTTCTTTGTCAGGTATGAGGTAGAACAGTTTCCAGGGTTGTTCCGGGGCCTGAGCAAGGTCTTTGCAATTGGCAATAAAAAAGTAACAATGCCATTAATGGTTAGATTTTCTGAGATGTAAATGAAATTTATGAAGAGCATGGATGGTAAATACAGAAGCGGTCTAGCAGGTCAGATGAGAAGAATAGGAACAGGAAAACACAGTTCGGGCTGGAGGCATGTGCAGCTGTTCCTGCAGGGGACTGGGATTTGGTTCCTAGCACCCTTAGCTCATAACAGCCTGTAACTCCAACTACACACACACACACACACACACACACACACACACACACCAAAGAAAACAAAACCAAAATCTTTTAAAAATGTAAAATAATAAGAAAACACAGTGGAGCATGGAGTGAAATACAAAAGAGAGATGATGTGTGGACGAACACACCCAAAGGTTCAGGTTTGGGATGAGGGCAGTGATGTGACAGTCAGTTCTCTGAGGATCACCCCAGCCACATGATTTAACTCCCTTGATCAGGGTCTCACCTGAAAAAGGACAAGGGACTCCTTAACACAGGGTGGCAGAATTCCAATGAAAGAGAGAACTCTGGACAGTGTGATGCCAGGAAGGAATGAAGTTTCATGCATGTGTGTGTGTGTGTGTGTGTGTGTGTGTGTGTGTAGTTTGGAAGACAACCCTGAAGACCCACTGAGATCCCTGGAACCTGTGCTCATTGCCTGGTATAATAAAAGGGGTTTTGCAGATATAAGTCAAAGATCTTGAGATCTGGATTGTTCTGAATTGTCAGCCTCACATGTAATCACTAATGTCATAAGAGAAAGGCAGGGAGTGTCTATCAGAGAGAAAAAGGCAATGGATGACAGACATTAGGGAAAAGGTATCACAACCCATGGTCATAGGCCAAGGCCAGAGGACTCGAACTTTCCTCTAGATCCTCTAGAAAGAACCAGTCCTGCTGACATCGAGACTGACTCTGGACTTCTAAGCTGGACAGGTATATGGGAGAAGATTTCTGTTGTTTCAAGTCACCAAGTCTGTGGTAATTTGCTATAGCAGCTGTAGGAAGTGTGGTGGTTTGGCTAGGGTGGTCCTTGTGAAGTCTCAGTTTTCCCAGCTGTAAAATGGAAGTATTAGATAATGCTTGCCCTCCATATCATATATTAGCTGGGAGGCTCACACCAAACAACTATGGGAATACTTGTCATTCATTATAACACTCGCTACTTACATGTGAGTACATGTGAATTCATGTGAGGACATGAGAGTTCACAGTATTCTCAGGATGCTAGTCACAATGGCAGTATCTTAATCACGTCCATCCTGAACACAGAGGGACCTGCTTAAAGCCAAAGGTTCTCCTGGATATAAGGAGGCCAATATTGGCAGCAAATGGAGAAGAGGAAAAAAGACGAGAGGGTAGGCCTAGGACCAATGTATAATTTGTCACAGACACCCAAGGCTCCATCTGGCTAAGAAGGCTCCCAAAGTTTAACGCGGATAGGGCTAGGCTATGGGTCAAATGCTCTGCAAACGGTAAAACAGCCCTGAAAGCTTTGTTGCCTGAAGGGAAGGGAGACAGGGAACCAGCAGTTAGGGATGTATTTCTCATTTAGGGGCAGGGCTAAACAAAACTTCTTTGATTGGCATTGTAAGCCAGAGATGTAACTCAATGGTAAAATGCTTGCCCAGTTCATGCAAGGGCCCTGGACTCAATTCTCCAGCAGTATAAACAAGTGGAGTGTGGTGGTATACACTTGGAATCCCAGCATTTGGGAAATCAAAGCAGGAGGATTGGTGGTTTAAGTCCAGCTTGGGCTACTTATGGAAAGCGTCTACAAAACAATCCAGACAGCCAGGTGTGGTGGCACACGCCTGGAATCCCAGCACTTAGGAGGTGAAGGCAGGAGGGTCAGACGTCTAAGGGCAACCTTAGCTATGTAGTGAGTTCAAAGTCAGACTGGATTATCTGAGACTATCTCAAGACAAATAAACAAATGGTCCAGGAAGCTGACTCAGAGGCTAGCATGGGTTGTTATGTAATCATGAGGATGAGCATTAGAATCCCACAAACACTGGAACTTCACCTCTGAGGGATGCTGTCCTCTGCCACTGTGAATGTGCAGGCTCATAAGCTAGCATATACACCTGCACACACACACACACATACACACACACACACACACACACACACACACACACACACACACAGAAAACAATCAAATAAAACCCCACAGACCTGCAAACAAAAAAACAAAATAAAACCTAAGTATTGCATCTTAAACCTTTTGGCCTCCAGAATTATCAGATGATAGCTTTCTCCTTTCGTTTACTTACTATTAATTAAGCAAAAAACTGTGTGAGGGGGATGGGAGGGAGAATGGCGCTGCTGCTAGAGGAATTTAAACCCATTGCTGAGCTGACCTGGGATTCTGAAGTCGTTTTTTAGTCTCCTGAATTTCTTGGAGTTCTTTGTTGATCTTGGACTTAATTCCAACACTGGTGATTGTATCTGTCGTAGTAAATCATCTGTTGAGATCATAATATCCTAAATAAAGCTTTATCAGTAGGTCAACTATTGTGTTTTGCTTAATGATAGCTTAACAGCAGCCAGTGCCCCAGAACGTTCACCCACCGCTAGAATAAGTAAAATACCATGGATTAGTCCTTGATCTCCTTTAAGAGCTCTTGCAGTGACTAACCCTATATTCCGCAGAAATCCTGGAAGGTGTGTGGCTTGCTGCTCATACCTGTTTTGTCAAGTAATAGGCCTTTAAAGAACGTTTGCTGTGTTATGACAAATGCCTGACTTCTTCAGGCCATATGTGACCTAGGTAGGGATGTGACTGGAAGACACGCAGGGTCACTATCATCCCTGTACTTCATATATACCAAAGGACCCCTTGCAGGAGGTCCCTTTCTCAGATGGGCAATGATCCTATCCACAAGTGAAACTAGCTCCCCTGTGTCTGAAACAAATAGGTCCTCATCTAAATTAAACTTATACAGGCAGAAAAAGGCAGGTGCCCACAGGCACAGAGCAAGTTGGCAGACGAATGAAGAAGGATGGGTGTGGAGGCCTTGTCGGTTGTCTTGACAACTGTGTTACAGATGGGTGCATCGAGATCTGCATGATTTAAAGTCATGACATCATTTTTGCCTTTTCCCCTTTCCTTTTTTTTTTTTTTTTGCTTTTTAAAGACAGGGTTTCTCTGTGTAGCCCTGGCTGTCCTGGAACTCACTCTGTAGACCAGGCTGGCCTTGAACTCAGAAATCTGCCCGACTCTGCCTTCCAAGTGCTGGGATTAAAGGCGTGTGCCAACACGCCCAACCCTTTCCCCCTTTGCTGTTGTATTTCCAGGAAGGTCTCTCAGTAGACTCTGTGTACTGCCATAGGGGACCAGACCAACCTGTCTCCATGAGAGATGAAGTTCACGAAAGCTACCTCCATTTCCTGACACATATACCCACTCTTCATGACACCACTGAATTCATTCACCATGCGTTCATTTCTGAACTGTGTGGGCCATGCTTGTTTCTGATGCCATCTGACCCCTCCACTGGCACTTCTTGAGACCAATTCAATCTCCACGGGTCACTGAGGTTCCGGTTGTTTCTCCCAGCTCCTTGTCCATGCATGTCCCCTCTGTCCAGTCCCACTTGGCCCGGGGCTCTGGGCTCAGCCTTAGTTCTCCTGGTATTATGGCATTTGAATCCATGCTTCTAGCAGGAATGGCCCTGAAGATTTGTCCCTCCCTCTCCTCCATTGCTTTTGTACTGTGATCATCAACCATGACAGCTCTTTTGTAGCCTCAAATTAATATTCCCGCTCCTGGCCCCACCTCCTACCTTTATAGCTCATTCTCTACCCAGCCTGGGTGATTTGTAGCCAACAGAACCATCTGCTTCTTTTATCTTTTCAGTGCCCCCTCCCCTAGCATTCTTATCCTCTGGTTTAAATTCCACCCCGATCCCAATTATCATGACATCTTACCCCCTTACCCCTCTCACACATCGTTAAATAACCACTCTTCTTTCTCATCTAATCTTTCTATGTGTGTGTGAATTGTGGTGTGTGTGTGTGTGTGTGTGTGTGTGTACATGACATGGTGTGTATGTGGTGGTAGAAAGACAACCTTAAGTATCGTTCTTGTCTCCCCCCTTGTTCAAGGCATGCTCTCTTGTGTGCTGCTACGTGCCTCAGAGTGTCTGACTTGTGTGCTTCAGAGACTTGCTGTGAGGATGCTAGGATTACAGACCTGGGCCATCGCAGCTGGCTTTATATGGGTTGTGGGGATATAAACTCAGTTCTTCATGCTTGCACAGCAGGAGAGTCACCCCCCCCCCAGCCCCATTGCATTCATTTGGAGAAACCACCATCTTTATTAGTTCCTGGTCCTTTCAACCTCCAACTTACTGAACTTCTTTCCACAGTACTTGTCCCTAGCTGATGATCTTGCTTTGTACCTCACCAAGGAAACCAAAGGGATCAGAAGAGAAAGTCATCAGGGTCTAGGCATAGCCCCACCCTGATCTGACACACCTTCTGTGTCTGTACCACAGGTTCCCATCAGCAGCCTGTTCTAGAAGATGAGCCGTCTATACTCCTGAGTATACGCCAGACCCTTCTGCACATGCAGTCTGCCCTGGCCCATCTTGTCCCTGGGATAATGCTGCAAGACTTCTCCTTTCTCTTTGATATTTGCCATGTCATTACAACGTCAGTGGGGCATCCCCATTTCTTTGGCTTCCAGTGCATCCACAATATAAGGCCTTTCAGTGGCTTCTGTGACTCCAGGTGACCCAGCCCTCCTACTGACTTGCCAACCTCACCTCTGGCGTTTCTCTCCTCACTTTACTGCAGACTCTCTGGCTTCCATGGTGGTCTTTGAGCCTTAGGAATGCTTGACCTTCTTCATCTAACGTGCGCGTCTCCAAGATGCCTGCTTGGTTTACTACCTAACTTCTTTAAAGCCTTTGTTCAAGTCTTGCTTCTCAATGGGACCTCCCTTGACTACACATTCCAGTCAGAATAACAACATACAGCCCCCCTCCACTCAGCACCCCAATGCTGCCTTACCATACTCTGCTCTTTGTTTTAGGACTTGTTATTGCTTTATTATGTAGTTTGTTTGTTTATTATATCTTCTGCGACCCCACACGCCTAACTATATTAAAATAATCTCCAATGGCACGTCTTTTTGCTTAGATATATCCTGGCACCCAGAGCAGCATCTATCACAGAAAGGCTGCTTAAGAATACGTTGGTAGATGAATGACTACCTGGGTGTTCTATGGGGATACTCTCAGCTCTCCAGTCTTTTCTGTCTTTACCCTCCTTGCCTTATTTCCTGTTGAATAATACCCTGTGAGAGTCAGCCTGCATTCCGTACACATTCCTGTCTTTCCTCGCCACCACTCTATGGAGTTATGTTCCAGCCTTAAAGACTATCAGGCCCTCTTCTGCATGTGCCGCACTCTATGCAATACTACCATTCTCCGCTCTTGTTTTTGAGTATTCCCTAATCCTTTATCTTGATGAGGACTCTACCCAAGAGCCAGTCCAGGTATCCTGTCTTGCAAAGCCTTCCTGGAAGTTTCAGGTTCTATGTTGTGCTCCCAGAGGGCTTGTTGATAATTATTACAGAGGAAGAGACAACATGTGTTCTCTGTGGTCCTGGGGCCTCCTCAGTGTTTGTCACTATGTGATTGAGTGTATGGAGAAATCACTAATTATAGGGTTACCCAGCTTTATGTAAGGGTTACACTCTACCAGGTGTGCATGAGTGTCCTCCCTGGCTGGCGATGTTTTTAAAGTGCTAGTGTGTGGCTGGAAGGTAAATCTTGTAAAGTGCTTGTCTTGGAAACATGATCAAAGTTGCATGTCTAGAACCCAAACCAAACCAAACCAAAACAACAACAACAACAACAAAACACAAAATGCCAGTCATGGTATCATATGTTTGTGATCCCTGCATTACTGAGGTAGAGATAGAGGATCCATAGAGTTTTCTGGTATTGGTCTAGCCTAATAGATAAGCTCCAGCCAATGAGAGACCCTGTCTCAAAAAACAAGGTAAACAACTTCTAAGGAATGACTCTCAAGGTTGTCCTTCAGCCTCGGTTAAGTCTGTGTACGAACATATATGGGCACACCCTCCCCACCTCCCACCTCCCCACCTCCCCACCTCCCCACCTCCCCCCTCCTCACCTCCCCAGCCCACTAATTTGATAAGGGGAGTGGAGGAACACTTTTTTCCCCTTTGTTTTATATACTTTGATTATTAGTGAGTCTGTCCATTTTTTGTTTGTTTTTTATTTTTTGTTTTTTTTATTCGATATACTTTTTATTTACATTTCAAATGATTTCCCCTTTTCTAGCCCCCCACTCCCCGAAAGTCAGATTCAATGCAATACCCATCAAAATCCCAACTCAATTCTTCACAGAGTTAGAAAAAGCAATTAACAAATTCATCTGGAATAACAAAAAACCCAGGGTAGCTAAAACTATTCTCAGCAACAAAAGAAATTCTGGGGGAATCAGTATCCCTGACCTCAAGCAATACTACAGAGCAATAGTGTTAAAAACTGCATGGTATTGGTACAGTGACAGGCAGGCAGATCAATGGAACAGGATTGAAGATCCAGAAATGAACCCACAGACCTATGGCCACTTGATCCTCGACAAAGGGGCTGAAAACATCCAATGGAAAAAAGATAGCCTTTTCAACAAATGGTGCTGGTTCAACTGGAGGTCAGCATGCAGAAGAATGCGAATTGATCCATCTTTGTCTCCTTGTACTAAGCTCAAATCCAAATGGATCAAGGACCTCCACATAAAGCCAGACACTCTGAAGCTAATAGAAAAGAAACTGGGGAAGACCCTTGAGGACATTGGTACAGGGAGAAAATTTCTGAACAGAACACCAATAGCGTAAGCTCTAAGATCAAGAATTGACAAATGGGACCTCATAAAATTACAAAGTTTCTGTAAGGCAAAGGACACCATCAAAAGGACAAATTGGCAACCAACAAATTGGGAAAAGATCTTCACCAACCCTACATCAGATAGAGGGTTAATATCCAATATATATAAAGAACTCAAGAAGTTAGACTCCAGAAAACCAAACAACCCTATTAAAAAATGGGGTACAGAGTTAAACAGGGAATTCTCACCTGAAGAACTTTGGATGGCAGAGAAGCATCTTAAAAAATGCTCAACTTCATTAGTCATCAGGGAAATGCAAATCAAAACAACCCTGAGATTTCACCTTACGCCAGTCAGAATGGCTAAGATTAAAAATTCAGGAGACAGCAGGTATTGGAGAGGATGTGGAGAAAGAGGAACACTCCTCCACTGCTGGTGGGGTTGCAAATTGGTACAACCACTCTGGAAATCAGTCTGGCGGTTCCTCCGAAAACTGGGCACCTCACTTCCAGAAGATCCTGCTATACCACTCCTGGGCATATACCCAGAGGATTCCCCACCATGTAATAAGGATACATGCTCTACCATGTTCATAGCAGCCCTATTTATAATTGCCAGATGCTGGAAAGAACCCAGGTATCCCTCAACAGAAGAGTGGATGCAAAAAAATGTGGTATATCTACACAATGGAGTACTATTCAGCCATTAGAAACAATGGATTCATGAAATTCTTAGGCAAATGGATGGAGCTAGAAAACATCATACTAAGTGAGGTAACCCAGACTCAAAAGGTGACTCATGGTATGCACTCACTAATAAGTGGATATTAACCTAGAAAACTGGAATACCCAAAACATAATCCACACATCAAATGAGGTACAAGAAGAAAGGAGGAGTGGCCCCTTGTTCTGGAAAGACTCAGTGAAGAAGTATAGGGCAAAACCAGAACAGGGAAGTGGGAAGGGGTGGGTGGGAGGACAGGGGGAGAGAAGGGGGCTTATGTTTTTTGTTTTTTAAAGCATTTATTGGTCATTTATCTTTCTTCTGTGAAATGTCTATTCCTGGTCTCTGTGTTTTGGTGCATTTGCCTTTTCCAGTTTAGGTGACTCATTGCTGATAGGCCTTTTGGTAGAACACGCTAGCCTAAGACATAGAACCGATAGATTCTATGGCTGTCCTTACATATAAAATGAAATAATAATGGAAGGGTCAATAATCCATTTTAAAAGTTAAAACTGAGGAGGCATTAGCCATTCTAGACAGGTCAGCACATGACACTTGCCCTGCCTCTTTTACAGGGAGCTTAAGAGGCTTAAAATGAATTGAATGTACAAATACTTTTCAGGCAACAAATATGTATCAGAGTTAGGAATTTACTAGTCTATCCTTAGAAATCTTCAAGACATTTCCCTGAAGTATCTCATATTTCTCACCACAGTCCCACTAAGGAGGGAAAGAAAACTGGGCCAGTTGAAACCACACACACATTCATAGGGAGCAGAGGTGGATGTTAGCCTGGGCCATTGACACTCTGTTAGCCCGACATCTTCCACCATGTAATCCTGCAGGTCTATAAAAGTCAGGTTAACACCCTCCTGAGCATAATGTATATGAATAGCTTGCTAAGTGAGAGATATTAGAAAAAGCTGTGCAGACGCATCCTGGATCTCTAAGGTGAGCTACCAAGTCTCAATAGCACGTCTGTACAACATTTATTTTCTTTAGAAAGACTGGGTGGCAGAGGCATGCAATTTTGGGCTTGGGTGACTGAATTTGGTTCAGAGGGCAGAAGCTTATAATGATTTAAAATCATGGTCATCTTGGATAACTGCTTAGGTCAGTCTCATTTATAATGGCCTGGGTTAAGATGGGTCAGATTTACAACCTTTATAATATTAGCAGCTGGGACAAGAGTATTTTCAGCACTCTAAAATTTCCAGAGAAGGGTCATTTACTTCATAATCCCTGAGATCTCTGCTCTGGACATACAAAACTAAATAGAACCTCTGTAAGAATGATAGTTCTAGAAATACAAGAAAATTTTAATTCCTTCACTTTAAGAAAATTAATTCACTTTATCTCCAGATGTTTCCAGGAAGGCAGGAAAATCTCCATAGAATGCAAGTTTCATAAACAAATAAGACTTCCTAAGAGCTGCCTTTTCCACAGAGCCCACTGCATTATGTAGACACTAGCCTTGACTAGATGATGCTTTGACATTTGAATAGTTGGTTTAAAGTATTTCTTAGGGATAACAAAACACATTCCTAACCTTATCAGCAGTGTTTTTTCTTGATCATCTCCTAGTCTTAGTGTTTATACAGATGATCCTAGTGGTCAAAGGAGCAGGTAGGACTTACCTGCACTGCCCTTACTAAGCCTGCACCTGGCAATATAGAGATTGTGCTGATTGGTTGGGAATGGCTTCCTGTACACACCTATATTTGTATGCTTGATCAGCAGAACTGTTTGAAAGGATTAGAAGGATTAGGAGATGGCCATGTTGGAGTACCCGTGTAGCCTTGTTGGAGCAAGTATGTCACTTTGAGGTTTCAAAAGCCCACGCCAAGCCCAACCTCTCTCTCTACTGACTTGGCTGCTCTTCCAGTGCCTGCATGCATGCGGCCATGCTCCCTGAGATGGCGATCATGAACTAAACCTTTGAAACTGTAAGTCAGCCCCTAGTTAATCTTTCTCTTTTAAGGGTTGCCTTGGTCATGGTGTCTATTCACAGCAATAGAGAGTGACTAAGACAGCGATGCTGTGTCAGTCATTGTGATGGTCAACTCTGATTGCCAACCTGGTTGATTGGCTTGAGGAGATGCCCGGGAGGTGAGCATAGTGACTCTCTAGGTAGATGGTGAGGATGTTTCTAACAATGAATAGGCTACAATGGCTCTGTTCTACTCTATGGTTGAATCCATGGATGGATTTAAGTCTGGGAAAGACAGAAGGCTCTAGAGCAGTGAAGATAGAGCTGAAACGGAGAGAGTGGGATACTTGCACCATGCCTGTGGTGGTTTGAATATTCTTGGCCCACGGGAAGTGGCTCTATTTGGAGGAGGGGCCTTGTTGGAATAGGTGTAACCTTGGTGGAAGAAGTGTGTCTCAGTGTAGGCAGGCTTTGAGGTCTCTTAGTGCTCAAACTCTACCCAGTGCAGAAGAGACCTTCCTCCTAGGTGCCTATTCATTAAGATATAGAACTCTAGGCCTCTCCAGCATGGTGTCTGCCTGCATGCTGCCTTGATTCCTGTAATGATGAAAATGGACTAAAACTCTGAAACTGTAAGCCAGCCTCAATGAAGTGTTTTCCCTTTATAAGAGTTGCCTTGGTCATGGTGTCTCTTCACTGCAATGGCACTCTAACTAAGACAATGCCTCTGAAGTATGTCTTGCTCTACTCTCCATCAGCCTGGCTTCCCTGATTCCTGGCTGCTGCTTCTCTGCCCTTCCATGCCTTTCTGCTTTGATGTATTGCCTCATTATAGGCATAGAAACTGATTCCAACCAGCAATGGATGGAGACCTCTGAAAGAGAGCCAAAATAAGCCTCTCAGGTATGTTGTCACAAGGACAAAGAGCTGAATAATGCAGGAACCAACCTATGTGGCTTGAAAATTAGGGGGAAAAAGGCTTACTATAAGAAAATACTAATTTGCAATAAAAATTAGCAAATGAGTAATTGCAGAAAAGAGCAATATTGTGAAGGAGAATGAGAGGGGATAGTGTTTGGTGGTGGGGTAGATTCCTTAGAGTTAGAAAAACAGAAAGAGTTAGAACAGGCTAGAGAGGGTTAGAAGGCTCCAGGGAGAGAAGGAACAGAGGCAAAGTCATATGGGAGCATAATAGTGTGGGGCAGCAGCAAGAGAAAGGGATAGGATCTAGGGAGGCAAGTAGGTACAGGGGAAAGTGGGGAATCAAGGTGGGCTAGGGTTCTAGCAAGGCGATCCCCGGTGTAGGGTGCCATCTACCTTATACTTTATCATATCCAAGTCCTTAGCATACACACAATGGCTTTCCCAGGTAGCTCAAGGATATTGATGACATCAGTAAAGGAACAAATGCAAAATGAAAACTTCCTAGGAAGCATAGGAGGAGGAGGAGGAGGAGGAGGGTGAGGGGGAGAAGGAGGGGAAGGGGAGGAGGGGAGGAAGAGAAAGGAGGAGGATGAGGGGGAGGAGGAGGGGTGTGGTGCTGTGCTTTATCTAATTCACTCTGTATTAAGTCAGTAAACCTACTCCCAGTGTAAAACATCGTTTTCAGACTAGTTATTGATTACTTGAAAACAAAACAAAACAAACCAGAAGTATAGGAGAATCAGATCATTTGCTTTTATGACTTCAGTTTGTTGGTTTGTTAACATCAGTAAGTCTTACTCATTGGCTCTCTGCATTTCTATCATAACCAATCCTCCTGCTAATTCCAAATAACAATATGTAACTGGTTATACAGAAACAAGGAGTTAGGTTTAGCAACTGCCCAACATGGTAGTCAAACTTGGAGCTTGTCTTAGGGTTTTACTGCTGTGAACAAGACACCATGACCAAGGCAAGTCTTGTAAAGGACAGTATTTAATTGGGGCTGGCTTACAGGTTCAGAGATTCAGTCCATTATCATAAAAGTGGGAGCAGGGCAACATCCAGGCAGATATGCTGCAGGCAGAGCTGAGAGTTCTACATATTCATTTGAAGACTGCTAGTGGAAGACTGACTTCCAGGGTCTTAAGCCCATGCCCACAGTGATGCACCTACTCCAACAAGGCTACACCTCCTAATAGTGCCACTCCCTGGGCCAGGTGTATACAAACAATGACAGAGCTTAAGGACTAAGTGATACATGGCTTTCTGACAATGGCAGCAGGAAGTTTTCTGCAATTTTCCCTGTGGCTTTAGACAATCCTCATACTTCAACACTCCTATGCATGCTCAGACTGCAGGGGCAGAAATATGGGGTGATCAGAGTGGCTTTGAGGCTTGCACTGAGGGCCTTGTATACTCCAGGGTGATCAGAAGGCATTCCGAGTGGGGGATGAACTCCGGTTAGCCTTGGAGTTCTGAGAGCAACATGCTGGGCTCTGCTGGGCTCTTCCTGTGGTAGGCAGAATCTTCCATCAATCCTGACTCATTGCTTATAAACAGACTCAAAAAACATTTGCCTAGGAGTTGCCTGGGATGCCTCTCTTAAAGATCCACAGAAATACTGTTCAAACACCATCAGTTCTCACAGGGCCCCGCAGGGTGCCCCTTGCAGGCTCCAGGAGTGACGCTTCAGGGTGTATAATTGTTTTTAGCATAAATCAGTCCAAAGTGAGGAGTGAGGCTCTGGGGGACCATGGAAGAGTGTCTGGCATGCTGCTGATACGCCTCAAATAGCTCCCCACAAAAATGGACATGGTTTTCTGGTACACTAGGCAGATTGCTTGACTCTTGGGGAGTTGAATACTTGGAAGCAGAAAAAAAAGACTGAAGGTTTCTGAGGCTCTAGCTGTTATCCTTCTAATAGTCATTTTCCTTTATCACAGAAAGACTAGTTTTCTGCAAGAAGAAAAGATATGGCCACCTGAGCGTCCCACGCTAGTACTCACAACCTTAACTAAACAGAGCAAGCAGTGATCCGAGTCAGGAAAGGATCTAGGCAGCTACCAAGGTCTGTTTTGTTCTTTCCTATACATATCTAGCCATGACCAAAAGAAAATTATTTGCTACCCAAAGGCTTCCATGTTTTTTTCCTCAGTGAAAAAGACCGTAAACAGAGATTTTCATGAAAGTCATGAACATTCATGATACAGAGCACATGTCACTTGAACATCAAAAGCCACAGGTCATGCATAGTCACGATGATGCAGGGCCCAAGTCACGGGATTCATTTAGGACCAAACTGTGAATCACCTGTCTCTTCATCGTCTCTTCACTCCTGAGGACAGAGGATGATCTGACTGACATTTGGCATCCCATTGATTTACCTTTTAGGGTTATTTGATATCCTTGTCTTTCAAAATGACACTGTTCTCTAAGATTAGCTTTTGGACACAGAGCCTTTTGCCTAGGGGAGTATGTTAAGGAAGTTGAAATGCCTGAGGTTGTCCTCATCTTCTATTGTGAAAAGTGTGTGTGTGTGTGTGTGTGTGAGAGAGAGAGAGAGAGAGAGAGAGAGAGAGAATGTGCGAGTGTGTGTGTGTGTGTGTGTGTGTGCATGTGCATGTGCGTGCGTACATGTGTGTGTGTGCATGCTTGTGTGAAGGCTAGAAACTTATTTCGGGTGTTTTCCTCACCATGTTCTAGGGTGTATTTTGAGACAGGGTCTCTAGGAGCTCACCATTTAACTAGCCTGGCTGGCATGGGACGCCAGGGATTTTCCTGTCCCCACCGTAATGTGGTGCTGGGGATTACAGACACGCTCCTAAGTCTGGCTTTTACCTGATGGCTGACGCTTGGGACCTGGATCCTCATGCACAGAAAGCACTTTGCTTACTGAGCTGTCTCCCTGGCCTCCACTTAGGGAACTTTAAAGAGTCTTACTATTACTCTGCTTTTATTCTTTTATGAAGGTCAACTACCCCAGGCTTCCCCATGCTTCCTATGACTGAGGAGACATTGAGTATCTCCAATCATAGGGCAAATCTGGCCTTTCTGTCAATCTTGAAAATCGGGGACTCAGATGGCACAACGGGCAAGCCAGAGACCCAGTCCTCAGGGCCATGGCTGTTTCCAGGAAGCTTTGGGGTCCCTTTGGGAGCTTCCTGTACTGACCTGCTGTGCAACGGGATCAAACATGCTAATGATGGAATTTTCTGGGACGTGTTCCCTGCCAAAAGCCACTGCCACTGCCACAAGCAAAGGAGAGGTGAAGTGCAGGCACACGGAGAAGAAATTATTTCTTTCAAACAAGTGTGTGGTGTTTGATCTGGTGAGTAGACAGACCTGCATTGATTCTAGTTGGTTGTGGCTCAGGTGTTGGTTGTGGCTCAGGTGAAGCAAGAGGCCATGACTACATCTGTAGAAGGTGTAGAAGAAAAGGCGTTCTTTGGAGTCACCTTTGAGACCTGGTGAGGGTGCATAGTGCCCAGAGACCAATGCCAGGGGATGGAGCTACAGGGCCGGCTGGGTGAGGAGAGCCTGAAGCAGTAGGACTGGGCTGCATTGCCATCTGGCTTCAGTCTTGTGAGCTTTGGAAAGTGAGTTGCTGTTCTGAAGGCTAGGCAAGAGGGACCCCAGTGCCAGGCAACAGGATAAATGGGAACTCCTTTCTAAGCCACAGATTCTGGAATTTCCCATAATTAACATTCCAGTGGAACACTCAAAAGACTTGGGCCTCCAGTAGGCCTGGAAATTAAAACAGAATAAAATACTTAGGGTCTAGTTAGAAGGGCAGGGCTCTGAGGAACCCTTGTGCCTGCTATTTGTGAAGTGTGACTAGGTTTTTGTATCGGGAATTCCAATTGAGTGTGGTCAGTTGTAGATTCTGCAGTCCCAGAGGAAAAAAATAGCAGAGAAAGTAATACATCTGTTACTTTACAGTGTTAGAATAATACTATCTCTCTCTCTCTCAATTATCTATCATCTATCCATCTCTACTGATCTATCTTCATCATTATTCTCTTTCACCTATCTCCTATAATTTGACTAATTATCTATGTATCATCTTTGTACGTATCTATGTATGTATGTATCTATGTATATATTATCTATCTATCTATCTATCTATCTATCTATCTATCTATCTATCATTTACTGATCTTCCTGTCATCATTACCATCTATTCTTTCTCATCTATCTCATAATTTGACTAAGTATCTCTGTATCTATGTATATATGTATGTATGTATGTATGCATGCATGTATGCGTGTATGCGTCTATCTATCTATCTATCTATATATCTATCTATCATTTACTGATCTTCCTGTCATCATTACCATCTATTCTTTCTCATCTATCTCATAATTTGACTAAGTATCTCTGTATCTCTGTATGTATGTATGTATGTATGCATGCATGTATGCGTGTATGCATCTATCTATCTGTCTATCTGTCTGTCTATCTATCTATCTATCTATCTACTATGTATCTATGTATATCATCTACTGATCTTCCTGTCTTCATCATCTGTTCTTTCTCATCTACCTCATAATTTGACTATGTATCTATCTATGTATCTATGTATCTATATATATGTATCTAAATATCTATATATCTATGTATCTATATATCCATGTATCTATGTATCCATGTATCTATGTATCTATCTATATATATGTATCTAAATATTTATATATCTATATATCTATGTATCTATATATCCATGTATCTATGTATCCATGTATCTATGTATATATATATATATGTATCTAAATATCTATATATCTATGTATCTATATATCCATGTATCTATGTATCCATATATCTATCTATGTATCTATATATCTATATATTTATGTATCTAGGTATCTATATATGTATGTATCTATGTGTCTATGTATCTGTCTATGTATCTTCACTTATCATCCTGGCTACTCCCATTTTCTCTGTTTCTCCCTTAAGAGTCTAAATGTAAATTGTTGAGCATTTTAAGATAATAGCACTTCTTTAAAACAACCCACACTCCATTGTCTAGTGAGGCTGGTGGTAGTGATGGTGGTGGTGGTGGTGATGATGATAAAAAAAATAGTTAGTTGGCTATGTCAGAGGCTACACTAAATTTTATAGGCCAATCATTTGATCTCAGCTCAACATGGTTACAAATTACTCTGACATCATTAGACAGATTTTATGCATGAAATGACAACAGGTACAAGGACAACTGGGAGGGATCAGACAGAGTTGGGACTTAGTACTGGCTTCAACCAGGACAAGTGGAGATTTATATATGATACAGTGTAGAGTTAGGAAATGATTTAAACAGGAAAATTAGAAAAATGGAGTTTGTGGCTAAGCCAGCTTGATGTTGGCCAGCCCTGGGCTCAGACACCGAGGGTGGGGATTTTATTAAAGTTACTTGGGAGACTTGCTTAGGTGGGAATTTGCAAAGTCAGAGAGGGAAGCTGAAGGTTAGCCTCCACCAAGGACTCAGAGAGGAGGTGGCCAAAGCTTTGTACAGAGGAGCCATTACAAAACCCTGTGAGACGAGAGACCTCATTCCTAAGTCCTAGGTTAGCAAGGCACAGGTGTCAGTTAAGAAGTGACTGGGATTTACACTCCCTCCCTCCACTTGTACACGACGCACGTATTTCTCACATGTCTTTCCCTACAGCTGCTGTAGAATACCAGCTCATACCTATCCTTGTTGCCTTGATAAAATTCCTTGACAATAGCAAGAATGAAAAAAAATTGCTTGGGCTCATGTTTCCGGCGTCTCAGCCATTGTGGCAGGGAAGATGGTCTGAAAAGCTTGAAGAGGGTGGTCACGTTACCTCCCCAGTCAGGACAACAGGAGCAGTGATGGCGCTCAGCCTCCTTTCTCCTCTCCTGTGGCCCAGGTTCTTAGCCCATGGAATGGTATCACCCACTTTTTGTTGGGTTTGCCCATCTCAGTGAGCCTAACAAGATGCTTGTACGGAGCCATGGCCAGAGGCTAGCTTAGTCTAGGTAATCCCTTACAGCAGAGTCAGATGCTCTGCTCCTGGGTGGTTCTAGATTCTGTCAAGTTAGCAGCTTCAACCATCCAAATATTTGATACGATAATCACAAATGGCAAACTGACATCAAATCCCAAAGGCTCTGTTGGGATTCATTTTGCTGGGTTACAGGAGTCAGGAGTAGGTGGTGCATCAAATGCCTTATCGTATTTTTTTAGAGTTAGCATCTAAGTTCTCACACTTGTGTCTACAAGGAGCATTTATTTAGGTCTCAGAAACTGACATGGCTGCAAACCTGTCTTAGCTTAACTTCCCAGTTAGAAGGAAGCGTTGGCTGCCACCATGAAGCTTCGCTTTCCCGTTTGATTGGTCATTTCGGAAATTACGTTGCAGATCAGACAAACACAGTGTTTCATGAAATCCACCGGGGTTGAAAGGTACAGAATGAAATGACTTCAGGTGAGAATTCTTTTCCAAATGGCTTCATGTCTAAGATTTGAATTATTTATTTGAGAAATTAATCAGTTTGGATTTTAAAAGTTACAGTAAGATGATTTTTTTCCCTTTTGCCTCTGATGGATAATTTGAGGGAATTGGCTCTTAGATTATTAAGATAAAACATGAGTTTGCAAAGATGCTGTCTGAACTTAATGCCTGGGGGCCTGCCTAGGAAAAAGATTCTCTGATGATTATCAGATCCGTAGGTGTCAGAGATAGGAGATGCCTACAGCCAGCTCCTTTATCTTTTATTTAATGCAAAGTCTTGTGCACCTGGGTACCACACACTTGCCTGTTAAATGATACATGGGGGCCCACTGGAAACACTAAAGGCCTACTAGAGGTGCACACTGCTTCTCGGTCTCTCAGCTTTATTTTATTTTGTTAATTAATTATTTTTTTTTTGGATGGTGGTGGTACAGGTGCGCCTGTGGAAGTCAGAGGACAGCTCACTCCGGAGTCAATTCTCTTCTGCCTCAGGAGCTCGGGATTGGACTTGGATCATCACGTCTGAACCCAAGTGCCTCCACCCACTCACTGACTCAGACTGGTCCCCCACTCATCCCGCCAGACTCTTTCTCTCCTGTGTTTGTATCTGTGGCTGCTCAGATCCTTTCCAGAATGCCTGGTCGCCCTCACAGAAACGTGTGGCTTCGTCCAGTGGAGGGAGTGATTCAGGCCATCACACTGGCTGCTGGTTCCTTGAGCGCTTTCCTGGTTCCTGTCTAAACTCAGGACCCTGCTTTGAAATAGGATTCACTGAGTCACCCCGGGCAGCTACACACCACCAGGCCATGCTTCTCCCCTGGGCTGTGGACGCTCTACATCTGAGAAGAAAATTGGCCTCCAGCCCATGGAGAACACATATACTTTGTTGCTCTCCCAACATAACTTTTCTTTTTCTTTTATTTTTAAAGAGTTATTATATGTAAGAACACCATGGCTGTCTTTTGACATACCAGAAGATGGTGTCAGATCTCATTATGGATGGTTGTGAATCACCATGTGGTTGCTGGCATTTGAACTCAGGACCTTTGAAAGAGCACTCAGTGCTCTTACCCACTGAGCCATCTCTCCAGCCCAATAACTTTTCTACTTATAGGTATTTTTTAACCAAATCTAGCCTGTTCCTTTTTCTTCTCTTTCATCTCTCCCCACCCCCTCAGAGACCTCGTGTCAAAGTTATCACAGCTCTTTAGAGGTCCTTGATGTGGCCATATTGATGCTTGAGACTTTATTATGATTTTCAACAGTTAGAATCATTGTATACCTATTGCACGAGTTAAGCACATGCGCTGTGCTTTGTGGATATCGATTTGATCCTCACAACAGGCTAATGGGGTAAGTAGTGTCACAAAACCCATTTTATGCAAGAGAGGCTTACCGATCAATGAGGTTCAGTGACTTGTCCAGATGACTCAGCTCGCAAGAGGCAGAGCCTCCAATCAATCAGTCTAGTTTCCACCCTTGTCATTTACTTGCGGGATTGTATTGTCTTCTCTTTAAATCTATGGTCTTCTATATTCTTTATAGCTATCCTATAAGGTCAGAAGACTACCATGCCTACCTAACAAGATACATATTTTGACCTTAGGTCTGTCTGCTTCCAATGCACATAAATTTTTCACTCTTCAAATGGTCTTTGAGGACAATAGACTGAGTTGGCCAATATTACGTACCCAGGCCACAGACATGGGAAGAGATACATTATTATATATGACACCCCAGCAGGTGCATCACTCTCTACCGTTGATTCACTCATGTCTAGCACCATTCCCCCCCCCCGACTCTCCCACCCCCAGATTTTGTGTTCAGTCAGTGTGTACGGGAGATCAAGACAGAGCTACCGTGATTTAATTAAGGGTCAGGTACCAGTTTCCTTCTAGTGCCTTTGCGTTATTTCCCATGAGATAACTTGAGAAATTAAAGCTACCCTCCCATTAAACCCTGGAGGATACAAAGAAGTGCAACTAGTTCATGACCTAGTCTATTCCAGGTCAGGTATGAATAGCTTTCCATTGTGTGAAAACAAAATAGATCAGAGGTGACTTGATGCAAACCGCAGACAGCCTGGAAGGCAAACCTAGACATTTCTGGCTCTTTGCATGGTTTTCACTATTTCGTTATTGGATTAGTATTTTGTTTTGTTTTGATTTTGACATTCATATTTACTGGAGGAAAAATTTGACTCCTCCACAGATGGAGATGGGAAAGTGTTGCTTATGTCTTTAGGTTATGTGCCTGTGGTAAGGGGTGTTACATATAGATCACGTTCCACTCCTTTATCTTTTAGGTACCTTTTCAGGTAGGTGGTAGTTTGCCACTGAGGTTTAGTTGGTAGATATTGGTAGAAGTGTGCATGTGCCATCTCTGCACTGGAACCCTAGGCTTGTCTCCACAGTTTTTCCTCCTGTACGTTTTGGCTAACTGGCTTGGAGGTTGAGGTAGAGGTGGGAGGAGGGCTGAGTTCTAAATGGTGATGTCCACCTACTTACCTTGGCTGAGAAAGAAGCTCTAACCAATGAGCCTTGTGTCAGGACAAGTAGGAGTCAGGCCATTCCAATACACAGGGACAGTGATGGAGGCCATGTGTCAAAGGCAGACAATTCTGGACTCTAAACCAAGTTTTCCTCTTAGCAACCGTGTGACCTTGCTCAAATCACTTAACGTCTCCGAGTTTCAGCTTCATTTGTGCAATGGGAGTATAATAACACTTACCTCACAGGACTCGGGGAGAATTCTATGAAAACATATGTATATAGTGTCTGTTACATTGCAGGTGTAGCGAGATTACAGATTTACTCACACAATCCAATTGCGAGAAGAAAATGTAGTTCCTTTATTTCTCTATAACGGATTGAATTTTCTTCAAGATTCTACAGCCCTGGGGTAGCAGGGAAATGTGAACTTTAAATGAGCCAATTAGCAATATGCCAGTCTCCTTGTACTTTAAAACAGTCCTTTCCAGGTAAGTGCTCAGGTTTCCAGACTTTTCCCCCTAAAGATGATG
Source organism: Apodemus sylvaticus (assembly GCF_947179515.1). NCBI lineage: Eukaryota > Metazoa > Chordata > Mammalia > Rodentia > Muridae > Apodemus > Apodemus sylvaticus. Next base: position 16,592,159 of record NC_067475.1, read on the forward strand.
AATGGGAGAGTTTACTGATTTCCCGTTGCCATGGGGACCAGCCCTGAAGGCCTCATGGGAACCTCGCCCACTTGCTGGACCATGTCCTTTTTCTGCTCTGCCCATGCTCCCCCAGCTGGCCTCTGTTGGTGGAGGTGAGAGATTTTTTCTTTCCCAGCTTGCTAAGGGCCTGCTGGGCCTCTTCCTGGGCCCAGCAAGTCCCATGTCACCCTCTGAGTTCTGCCCATGACTGTCATGTGCTTTCTGGTCTTGCCTGCTTTTGGCAACGGGCCAGAATGTCATGCTCCTTGCAGCATACGGGCCAGAATGTCATGCTCCTTGCAGCATTTGATGTCCATGAGTCAGGGACTTCACTGGAGGCACCTGAGCCTGTCCTTGATTTGGCTCCAATATGGCTATCCCATGAAGCCCTCCTGATGGGCACTGTCCCCTGTAAGGCAATCTATCCTCAGAGACCTAGACAAGGAGCATGAACTCTTTGCCTTTTGTTGATGGCAGATAGACTTTAAGGCGACACTTATGATGCCAGCCTTCTCAGGTTCATGTCCTGTGTGTGGCGCTATACCACATCTCTCAAGTATGGGTGGGACTGATAGTTGAAGCCAGAAGACAAGAGCATGCAGGGTTACTCTGTCACTCTTGTGAGCATGCTATACGAGGTTCTATGTTGCTACTGGACTTATCCTAAACACTCCTTTGCTGTCTTGATGAAGCAGCATTATTGGGGAAATTTGTGTGTCAAGAGACTGTGAGTGACCTCCAGGAAAGCCAGGGGAAACAATAGGATTTAAGGGCAGATAACAGACACAGACAGTTGGAAGGCAGGACCCTCAATAACCACAACGGAATGAAACCTGCCAACCACCTGCTGAGCTAGGCAGCGGGTCATTTACTAGTCAGCCCTCCAGTTGATAAGGCAGATTTGCCCTGCTGCTGCCTCAGCTGAGGTCTCGTGAGACCCCGAGTCCTCTCCTATGTGATAATGAATATATGTTATTGTAAGGTGGTGGTAATGGTTAGGTAGCGATGAACTTTGACTAATATATCTAGAGAGGAAACACATATTATTAGCTTTCCACATCCACTAGGAACCAAAAAGAAACATCTCTTAATTTTCTTCTTTTAGTTATCCTACGTACACAACTGCCTGAAGGGTGGTTACTCCACCTATTTATTTTGGGTTCAAGATGTGAAGTGGCTGCTTCAAAGCATAATTAGAGGAATAACTAATAATCAATATTATGATAACAATTCTTATTACAAAATTTATTATATTTATATTTTCCCCTTGGATTTAATTGGTCTGGGTCTTACTATATCTTCAAATTGGAAAGTTATATAAATAATTTCTGGTTCTACTTTTCTCTGTGGTCTAGTTCTGTCTATAGAATTTTCTGGCACAAGGAAGGATCTCAGGTCTCGGTAGCTCATCCTCTTCAAGATGTAAATACATTTGTTACAAACACATAGAGTGACTGGTCTCCCACAGGAAGACATCCATTGGAAAGATGACCAAGAGAAGGGAATATTCAAATAGAGTCCATGGAATATAGTCACAGATAATCAGAACTGGTGTATGGGTAAGCTATGCGTTTAATTATTCTATTTTGAAGCAAAGGGAAACTGAGGCTCAGGAAAGTAAAATAAAAGATCACCCCATTGGCAATGCCAAAGTGGGACCCGAAATGTGCACGTTTCCGTTACCATTCTTGCAGGGTTTCCAACAACATCTTGTTTGCTGGTCCCCACGCAGCAGGGAATTCTTTATTGACCAAGTTTATTAATGAAAGGAATCTGGGTAAAGTAAAAACAAAAACAAAAACAAAACCAAAAACAAAAAACCCTGGGTAAACTAAGAGTGGCTAAGATCTTCTACTCTGCTACACGGCGCTAACCACCAAGCCGCAGAGACAGACTGTAGGCTTTAAATATTGTGGGCTCCGTTTGGCATCCCTGGCTCTGGTTACGGCCTTCTGGCTTTGACCAGAGGCAGAATTTTAAAACACACCTTTATGTCCTCCCTCCCTCCCTCCCTCCCTCCCTCCCTCCCTTCCTCCCTCCCTCCCTTCCTTCCTTCTTCCCTTCCTTCCTGCTTGCTTCCTTTCCTCCTCCCTCCCTCTCTTCCTCCCTCCCCCTTCCCTCCTTTCCCCTCCCCTCTCTTTCTTTCTCTCCTCCTTTTCCTTATAAGGAGGATATCTAGTCCACACCACTCTGTAATCTTAGATTTCACATAAAACACTGAGTAGATATGACAACTTTGTGAAAATGAGTGAGAGTTTACAAGTGTCCACCATTTTTGTTATCTTGGGCATGCTTATTTGTGTATCTCTGTATGCATATATGTTTGTATGTGTGTGTGTATGTGTGTGTGTGTGTGTGTGTGTGCCTGTGCTGCCTGTACACGTGAGTCAGGAGACATGGAGTGCTCTGCTCTCTCATTCTGTGTGTTGTCCCCTTACTGAACCTCTATCTAGGCTGGTGGGGGCCACGCCCAGCAACCCTCCTGTGTCTGTTTCCTATGGTGTGGCCACAACCAGCCTTTTACCTGTGATGGTTTCAGAACCTATGTCCTAATATTTGTTCAGCAAATGCTTTGACCGCCCCCCCTCCCAACCACCTCCTGAACCCCCCTTTCTCATCCTTTCTACTTCTGGAATTAGAGAATGGTTTGGGGCCTAGCACACAACCTTTGTGAAGCACGCTCTTTTATCCCCCATTCCAATAGGTGGGCTCTCTGCTGTGGTCGAGCTCCAGACACTGCTAAGCATTGCTTTGCTGCAGTCTTTTCCAGTCTTGCCAGCAGTCAGCACACACAGCAAGCATGGAGTCACCACATTTCGATGCGGTGGAAACGGAATAGTGTGGCTGGTTCTGGTGTCAGACAGAGTTCAGAGCTCTGTGATATAGGTGTGTCATCAGCATATCACATACAGAGTCTAAAATATCCTGTTCCCTGAAATGCACACAGACTTGCCTCTATGGAGCTGTGGGGATCAGCCACTTCCGGGTTTCCTTGAGTGGGCTCTGTGCTTTAAGTTTTGTAATTTAGAGAGACATTCCTTCATGATCTCTCATTGACTGGAGCTCAGGGAATACTCAACAGCCCAAGAATTAAACAAAACAAAACAAAAGCAGAATCTGAAGAGCTAGAATGGGCAAGGTTAAAATATTCCGATATTCTGATTAGAAAAAAAATAGTTTCTTGTGACACAGTTCTTAAAATTTGAAAACCAAAGTGAATTCTTGTACATTCAATAATTTTCAAGAAAACTGAGGCTTTTAATGCCCCTGGTTCCATTATAGATAATTTCCCTTCATAAGAAGTCTCTAATAGTGGTTGAGATGAAAACAAAAATAGAAGAGAGAAGTGGGAACATTAAAATGGCCTATAATGTGGAGATAGGATAGACCCTGGGAGGCCAAGACTCTGGTGAAGAAGCTTCCATTGAGTGGCTGGCCTCTAGGACCAAAATGCCACCTACATACAGGCTGGGCCAGCTGGGCTGCTAGGCTCACACTCTTTGGGTGAAAGGGTGACTGTGTGGAGAGTGCTGGAGAAGGAGGAGAAGGAGGTGCAGCAGAGGAAGCTGCCTCAGGGGAAGCTGAGCGGGGTGGGGTTCACTGTGTCAGCCAAAGAGCAGTGAGGGAGACAACGCTTGAAAGGAAGGAAGGAAGGATGGAAGGGAGGATAGAAGGGAGGGAGGGAGAAAGGAAGGAAGGAAGGATGGAAGGATGGATGGAAGGGAGGGAGAAAGGAAGGATGGAAGGGAGGGAGAAAGGAAGGAAGGAAGGAGAGCACAGGAGGGAGAGAGGGAGGGAGGGAGCAAGGACGCTGGGGTGAGAGGCCTCTTCACAGGTTCATTGTTCCTCTCTTGCTTTCTTTAAGGATAATGGAGACAAGGCATAGCTATCAAGAGCAGAGAGTTCTACCAGGAGTTGCAGTCAAATGAGAAGATGGATGACTCCCTGCTCCCCCTTCTCCTTGAGGGGGTTCAACCATCAATCTGACTCTTCACTACTTTTTTTGTGTTTTCATTTGTCTCTCCCACAAGACTGTTACCAACCTGGGGCAGGGAAGATAGCTTATTCCTCTTCAGATCCACTCTGGACCTACCTGGGTGCTATTCATTTGATGCCTAAGGAAATGAACTGGTAGAGAAGTTGGTAACTATTAGTGGTTATAGCCTCACGAAGACCCTCTGCTTCTTCGTGATACTGAAACCTGAGTCTTTTTCCTCACTCTTCCTATTTGACATATACAATAAGTAACAGGAAACTAAAAAACTGGAAAGGGGAGAACTTTTATACTTTGGCACATAATATTTCTAGACGAATTTAATAAAAACAATGCACTACAAGGTTTGGTGGCACATGCCTGTGAGTTTAGCAGTTGGTGGCCTGAGTAGGCAGATTGCTTCAAGGCTGAGTTACACAGTGGAACCCTGTCTCAAAAAAAACAACCAAATCCAATCCACAAATATACACGTCTATTGCATATTTAACTAAATGTGTGTGGGGGGGTTTGAGGGGAGTTGCTGATAAGAAAGCACGCTTTTAATAATAACAAAATGTGCTTGAAAAGATGTACCAGTGTATGATCTGTTGTCATTTCAGAGGAAGTCATAAGGTCAGCTATTTTTTTCTCAGCTGCAAAACCTTATCTATCACTGCCCCTTCAATGTTAGAAGTACGTAGTATTATGCCCAAAGATATAGTTTGAACACTAAAAAATAGTAATTTGCATACATGAACGCCGATGAGAAGTTATGTGAAAGAAAGACTTTTCTATCTTTATAGATAAGAGATGACCTGGATTCTCAAGGTTCCATTTATATAGAGAGGTCAGAGGATATGGTTTCCAACAATTAATGTTGATCTGGATAGAATATGGTTGCGTTGGTGTATCCTGTGCTTCTAAAGAGAAAAAGATTCTTTCCTTTGCTGAGTCAGAGTTGCTTTCAATAATCTTGTGAAACTAATGGATTGTTTTCCCCAGAAAAAATGCACAAACACTCTGACATTTGGTGTATGGCTTCATAGGTTCCCGCACCGGATACCATTTGCTAGGTAACATTTCAATACTCCTTACACCTCGTCCTGGAACGATTCCAAAGCAGAGGAGGTACAAATACCCTTGTCTATAGCTGCAGGTAATGTGGCGTCTCCACTCTGTGTTTTGGTTGTTGTTCTAGTTGTGGTAGTCGGCCTATCAGAAACTGGCAGTGTGGTGAACAGCCCATGTTTGGCTGTGGTGGTATCTGGAAGCAGTTCCAACAGACGCTCCACGAATGGAGGAGTGAAGGGACTCGATGAAGCATGTAAGGCTCCCTTGAGTATCTGAAGGGGCTTCTGGGAGTTAGAAGTCAAGAAAGACAACGGTGCAGTAGTACAGCAGGGCAGAAGCCTCTGAGGGAGCTTGAGGCAGTGCCGTGGCTGTTCCCAAGAGATGATGTGCTTCTACCTGGGGCAGGTAGACTGAGGAAGAGGCAAAGAATTGCAAGCAGAACTTACCTTCCTTGCAGTCTGCGCAGATCCTGTGTGTTATTCGGATGCCCCTATGCGGCCATGCCTTCAGGAGAATCCAGGCTGCTCTCTGCCTTTCTTCGATCAGCAGGATGCGGTAGAAGTGGGACTGTTCTGGCTGGAGCCTTAAAGATAACTTAGCAGTGTTTGCCTGTTGCTTTTTTGAGCTCTGAGCTGCTGTATAGTGTCTGAGCTGACCCACAGGCCACATAAAGAGGCCACGTGGACACAGATCAATTCTGAGGCTCTGTGAAGGAAAACCATCGAATCCAGTCACCATTGCGAACTGAGATGCTATACTGAGGAGCCCAGGCAAATCATTCCACTTTGCTGCTTGACAGCCTTGACCACGCCCAACTCCGAAGCATCAGGCATGGAAGCGAAGAGGCTCTCTTGAATGTTTTGGTCCATCAGAGACATGAGCAACATTCTACTGCATTTTATCCATTTTAAGACCCATCACACTGTAAGAAACAAAACAAAAATCACTTTTAAAAAGTTACTAAGTTGTCAGGAGATGTATTTTAAGTGGCAATAGATTATTACAACTGTAATTGATTTTTATTTAGAAGCAGACATTACTATAACCCATACATAAGCCTGTGTCCTTGGTTTGTGAGCAGGCAACGGGCAAAGTCTGAGAAGGACCTTGGGAAGGTTATTTGCAGATTCAAGAAAAGGCAGAAAGTTGCAATTCAGAATATAAATAATTTTAAATACTTGCTCTTGATTAGGGTTGACATTTTCTATGTTGCCGAGTTTGGATTGATTCATATCTGAAGATTTATTTATTTAGGGATAGCTGAGGCCAATGAGAACCTGAACAATGATGACCAGGATGCATGCATCCCTTTGTCCCCGTCTTCAAGAAGTTCATGCTCAAGTGTGGAAAACAGAAAATGCAGTCAGTCTGGAGCATGTCAAGCTAGAACAATACAGCAACAGCAGATGTGTGTTATCATAGCAAGTGTTTATTGTGTGCCTTATCATGCACTAAGAATCTCACTGAATCTTACAATATAAAAGATAGGTGTTGGCTAGTTTATAAACCCTCATTGAGATATAACTCATATATTAAAAATTCACCCCTGTAATATAATTCATGGCTTTTCATATACACAGAGGGTTTAATAGCTGTTATCACTAGAAAATTCCTCAGGATCATCATCCTTCACACATACAGACACCTACCAATTTGTAGGCACTTCCTGTTTATTTCTCTCATCTCACCAGCTCCTGACAGCAAGCACTCTTCTTTACTTGTGGTTTTGCTTATTCAGGAATACTCTGTATAAATCATTCAGTACCTGTGTGGCTGGCTTGTGCTCTCTCGCATGCTTTCAGGATTCATCCATGCTGGAATACGTATCTCTATGTTATTTCCTTTTATTGAAGATAATATTTCATTGTATGGCTATTCTATATTTTGTCTCTTTGCCAGCTTGATGGGCATTTGGGTTGTCTCTGTATTTACCTACTATGAGTAATGTAGTATGGCAAGATTTTGTGTGGACATATGTTTTAGATTTTCACGGATATTTACCTAGGAGTAGACTTGCTAGATCATATGGTAACTCTATGTTTAACTTTTAAAGCAACTGGTATACTATTATCGTCTGCCTTCTTTATTTTAGCTACCCTTGTGGGTGTGAAGTGGTACCGTGTGATTTTGATTTGCATTTCCCTAGCACTGCTTGTGCTAAACATCTTTCCACGTGCAGCTGACCATCGATGTATTCTTGAGAAATGTCTATTTCAAATCCTTCCCTCGCTTTCTGAATTGGGTTATAGGTTATTGTCTTTCTCTTGTTGAGTTGTAAATATTGCTCATCTATTCAGAATACAAACTGTTATTAGATATGTGATTTATACTTGCTTTCTCCCATTCTGCAGTTGTCTTTCTATTTTGACAGAGCCCTTTAAAACACAGAAGCTCTTTAGTTTTTATGAAGTCCAGTTTCTTTCTTTTACTAAGTGCCTTTGATACCACAGCTGAGAAATGCCTCAGTCCAAGGCCACTGAGATTTATTCCTATGGTTCCTTCTAAAATTTTTATTGTTTTTCTTATTTTATTTTATTGTTTATTTGTTAAGACTATAATCAATTCTGAATTAATTGTGTATTATGTAAAGGGTCTGATTTCATTCTTTTTAAAGGTTGATATTCATATATCTCAGCACTACTTGTTAAAAAATAATTCTCTCCTGGTTGCATCATCTTGAAACCCTGTAGAAAGTCACTTGGCCATGAAAGATAAGTCTGTTGACCTCTATGTTTATCCTAAGGCCAGCCATTTAGTCTTTATAAGAACTATATGAGGAGGAGTCACTTAAAGGCCCAGGAATCTTGGGCATGTTCTTTAAGTTTGTAAAATTAATATGCAGTGGAACTAAGACTAGAAATTTGGGTTTTCTCATACCAAAGGCTCAGCTAGAAAGTTAATATTCCCCAGTCACAGGAGGAATTACTGTGGCATGGGCTTATAATTAGGCAAAAATGCCAGGATGGAGGAAATTTGAATTCATGGGGGGAATACCACCAGTAGGGATGTAAGAGTATATAAAGCAAAGCCAAGACTCGGGAGGTAATGCGGTGGAAAGGAGCCAGGACACCACAATTAATTAGAGCATTTGGAAGCTCAGAGGGAGCTGGGTAACTAGCCTGTGTAGGACAGGGAAGATTTTTTTTAAGAGCTCCTATTTACCAATGTCAGGAATGTTCCTCAGAGGTTTGGCAGGTGTGCTGGTAGGATAGAGGTCCAGGTAGAGAGGACACAGAACCATTGAAGGCACTAAGAACGTAGCATAGCCAAACACTGATGAGAATTCTGCTGAAAGCTAGGGCGTGTCTCAGAGGCAGTACTAGACTAGGACACTTGGGGTCAATTATAAAGGGTCTTGAATACATTGCCAAGGAGTTTGGGTTCTCTTTTGGAAACAAGGAGGAATGACTGAAAATCTCACATGCAGGAGGTGGGTCCTAGGGAACTGGGAATGTAGAACAATTCAGACTAGTAAGGAAGGGATTGAAGGCAGGAAAAGCTGACTGGGAACTATCGCAGTAAGTTGTAATGTAAGCAGGGCTGGGAGCGGGAAGGCTGTAGGGCTCATGGCCGATTGCATTGAGGGCCTTAGGGCTCACGGCCAATGACATTGCGGGCCATAGGGTTCACAGGAAATGGCATTGAGGGCTGGAGGGCTCACAGCTGATGGCATTGAGGGCTGGTTTGTTGCTGTAGATGCAAGAGGCTGTAAAGGGGAAGAAAGGGAAGGGGAAGGAGGAGAAAGAATAGAAACAGAGGGAAGACAGGGAGGAAGCAGAAGGAAAAAAGAGAGGGAGAAGGGAAGGAGACTGAATGAAGGGAAGAAAATAAATGAAGTGGAGATTAGAAAAGGAATGTGGAGGGGAGAGAGAGGAGAGAGGAAAGAGAAAGGAAAGCTAATGGGAAAGAAAGTTTAGTTAATGTGTCTTGAAAGTTTAGTTTGTGACCCCTCTGCTAACATAGTTCTCTTTCCAGGTGGGGAACTGCACCGAGGTTAAGAACTAATCAAACACTTTACAAAGACAAATCGATGGTTCATAGACGTCTTGGGTCCACCCCTCTTACAGACCAAAGTTCTGGCTCTGTCTTCCACACGGTGTCGCCCAGATCTTTGGTACAGAACATAGAATGACACCGGTGGCCTATGAGGAGGGAAAGGAGTGGGCAGGGAACAACCTAGTGTGTAAAGTGAAAAATAAGAGAGGAACTCATCAAATGGATGAGAAGCAGGAAGGCCAAGACATCTTCTCTGGTGGCACGTGTCCTCAAGCACATCCTCATTTTCATTCACAGAAACGTCACTTCCAGGTCCCAGCCAGGCTTGAGAAAGAGGGTCCTTTCCTTCTAGGTGGAAAAGCTCAGTGGTCAGTTACTAGTATCATCACCATGGCAACGGTACCATGCAAAGTCAGCGACTTCTCTTTGGAAGTACAGCCTGCTCCAAGGAGCATAAAATAATGGCATTAGATAATTTCCGGTGGTCCCTTCCAGTCCCATGGCTCCATCGCTTCCCAGCTTTTAATATGAGACTAGTAAATAAGAAACTATCTTAAATTTTTGATTTCTAGCCCAGAGTCTATCATTATACTTCCAAATTTTATTGAGAAAATATTTGAAGCCAAACAGAGACTTTCATTTTGTTGACTTTAAAGAAAGCTTCATTCATATTCATTCGACAAATATTCATTTATCGCCTGCTCACATAAATAGTCCTATGTTGGATGCTGTGGGAAAAGCTGTGGGACACACAAAATCTCTGTCTCGGGCTTGTTTGTACTGTAGCTGAGGGTGGGGCAGCACCCCTTATCTGTGGAGATAAGAAGCAGCCTTAATTAACGAAAGTCAGCCCTCCTGAGAGAAGCATCAAAGCAACCTAAGATCTAGTCTCACACAATATCGACCCTAAGAGGCTGGGGTAATGGAAAGACCAAGAGAGTCAGAGAGACGCGTGGGGATGAAAGGACCACTGGGCAGGGGAGGGGCCAAGGAGAGAACGAGACTAAGGAGATCTTTGAGTTGAAGTCTGACTTGGATAGTCAGGGATGACATCAGGTCCGGGAGAGAGGAGAGAGAAGAGGCCCGCCTACAAGAAGTGACACACACCGGTGTGATGGAAGGGCAGGAGTCAGCCCGGGGAACACGGGTGGTGCATCCTTGGGCTCTACGGTCAAAAAGGAGAAAGAGAATTATAAGCCACACAGCCCATGAATGCATCCTTGCTGTTCTGAGGACCAGGCCCATGAGGACCTGGTTGGGGGACTGCCTCCCCCGCCTCTCTCTCTCTCTCCTATGAAGAAGCATGGTTTCCATTTCTTCCCATCCCTGGAAAAACCCACTCACTCCCACGGATGGGCATCACCTGTGCAGTTCTGCACGTTACTCAGAGCTCTGGACCATTGCTGGAGGGCTCCTCATCCCTCTGTTGGGCACACAACGGTAGAACTCGAGGCTAGCAGGGCCTGGGAGGCTATCCAGTGTCTCTCTGCACCCCAGCAGCCTCGAATCCCATCTCTATGATCTGTGTGTTTGCTGTTTAAGGATGGACTCTCCCATTGTGGAGCCTGGGGCAATCTCCACACCACGTGTAGCGCCTGGGTGGCCAGAGACGAGGCCTAGGGAGAGGTTTCTTAGCTACCGAATAACAGGTCGGTGATTTATACATAAATGAGTCAGAAATATGGAGATTAAGTTTTCACTGAGATGCACACGAATTAAGGAGAAACGTGTTTGAGGTGATTAGAAAGCAAAGTCACGAAACCTGAAGCATATGGAGAAGGATAGGGGTTACGGGTGAAATCTCTAAACGGATGGGGTTTGGTCCAGGGAGTCCTCACAGCCCCTCACTACTTTACACAAATCTCATTTGAAGAAATTAACATGGCTTCAGAGACTGGCTCAAAAGGGTCGTCTCCCCAGGTTTGACGGGCTCATCCCAGTCTAATTGTTCACATTTTAATTTTTTTTTTACCTTGTTCTGCAGTTCATGTCTAAATACTCAAAGATGTTTATATTGCATACATTCAGCTTTAATTGGCCCTTAAAAGAAGGTGTTGATTAGAATCTGCTCAACATCAACAGCTAGCTCACACAACATTCTGTAATTACTGTTTATTAATTTAGTTCAAGTGGCATAGTTGAAAGCCCTGTTCAGATGGGAGAAGTAAATTGTCACTGGTATTGAATATGTAAATTATGTGCATTGTAAATTTCCATGAAGAAATGTTTAAAGTTAAAAGCCAAGCGAATGAGCGAGCACACCAACGCTTCCGGTTTTATCTAACCAGGCTGTGGGAGTGGGAGCGGGTCTTTGCTCAGGAAGCGCACGGCACAGGAAATCAGTTGGGGCAGAGCCTCCTCAGGACAGCGCATCTTACCTCGAGCTTGTAAAATGAGGTTTTTGTAATCAGGATTTGTTGTATGCGCTCGCATCTTCATGAAACAAGGTAACGCTAAGGCGCCCTCTTTATTCTTGTTCACAAAGCCCTTCCGTGGGGTTCCCCCACCAGGGTTTTCTCAGCCTGTGTGGCAATCTTGTAAATTCCCTGACTTCCTTGAGGAAGCTTCTAGAATGAAGCTGTTGGGTGGCATGCGGGAAAATAAAGGGAACCGAACACAGCATTTTTTTTCAGCAAAGAGCCCAAATAAGTTACATTGAGTGCGTGTGTGCGTGCGTGCGTGAGTGTGCATGTGTACACGTGTGCGCATGCACGTGTGTGTGTGTGTGTGTGTGCATGTGTGCGTGTGCGAGAGAGAGAGAGAGAGAGAGAGAGAGAGAGAGAGAGAGTTTTCCTTCCCCTGGAGTGGCAAAGATGGCAGAAACCGGAGCTAGAGCTGGCAGGCTTGCTAGGGAAGCCCAAACTCTCTGATCTCTGGGAGGAGCATTGAATGAAGGAAGGGTCTGGGTAAGCTTCCCACAAGGGGCTTGGCTTAGTATGACTGCCCTCACTTTACACCATTAACAATCATCTTGGATTTCTCTTGTATTAAAGGTGGTATTAAGTGAAAATTTTCTTCAAACATCACAGAAACACTTTTTTCTTGTAGTAATGGAGGGTTTTTTTTTTTCCTGTAAAGTGAGGAAAATAGCAGTTCTTCCTTCAAGGATTGGATGCAGAGATATGAGATAATGCTGGTAACCTGCTTAGCAGGGTCTGCCTATAATGTACAGGCAGTAGCTGTTAACATTTTTTTTTTTTTGGTCACTATAAAGGTTTGCACAAAGGGTCTGGGGATGTATCTCAGTGGTAGAGAGCATGTCTGGCATATATAAGGCGAGAGGTTTTAGATCTAGTACCCCAAAATGTTTATGTGGCTACTGCTAGATTATTGAGTTCTCTATTCCATTATTTACCTATTTGTGTGTGTGCGCGCACACATGCATACACTTTTGTGGTGTGTGTATACATGCATTGCAAGTACATGAGGAGGCAAGGGGTCCACCTCAGGTGTCATTCCTCACTAGATGTCTATGTTGGTTGGTCAGTGGGCCTTAGGGGTCCCCACTGCTGGGGTGTAAATGGCCATTACAACACCCAGCTTTTTCTGTGGCTTCTAGAGCCTCAACTCAGGTCCTAATGCTTAAGTATGATTTACTGACTGAGATCTGTCTTCAGGCCCTGTCTGTCTATCTTTTTGAGGAAGTGTCTTGCTATGCAGTTCATACTGCCCTCGGAGTATGTATCTACAACTTTTCTCAAATTGATAGAAATCCTCCTGCCTCCCTGTGTGGCAGGAAACAAGCAATGTGAGTGTGTGTGTGTGTGAGTATGTGTGTGTGTGAGTGTGTGTGTGAGTGTGTGTGTGTGAGTGTGTGTGTGTGTGAGTGTGTGTGTGTGAGTATGTGTGTGTGAGTGTGTGTGTGTGTGAGTGTGTGTGTGTGTGTGTGTGTGTACACAATTAAAAGATATATTTTCTACCAATTTCTGGGATAATCTCAGTTTTATAAATAGTTGACATGATATTTTAAAAATTTAGAGATGAAACCCAAAAACGTAGGGTTTTGATAAGCATGAGAACGCAGTTGAATTTCTCCCCCAAAGGTTAGAAAGAGCAGTTGAGGCAAACAGCACATCTGGCTCCCACGCCACCGCCCAAGCCCACCCATGCCCATGTGGGCCTTTCTGTCTTTGTATGAGTTTTTCAGGCCAGATGTTGGATGTTTTCAATTTTGCAGAATCTGACTATAAATGAACTGGGGGAAAAAAAGGCCCGACTGTTACTGGGACTAATTATGATCGTTCCGAGGAGAATGTGCATGCTTTCGCTTTTCCTTTATGAAGTGTTCCTGAAGAAAGCCTTGTGATTGAAATAAGCCTTTTGGATGATAGCTGGCATTCTCAGAAGTAATAATAATACTACTGCAGACATGTAGAGCGGAAGTCACAGGAATGCGGAGTGTCACAAAATGCCGCCTGGTCCATTGCGTCACCCTCCTGCATGACAGGTGCCTGGAGCTATTCTTCCTGATTCACATATACAGAAACTGAGGCACGAGGAATAACAGTGTGAAACACAAAGTCTTCTGAAAAATCTTTTTCAGCTACGGAACCAGGAAGCTTAAAGCTAAGACACTCTGATCACTAGGTCAGCCTCGAGCACAGGGCTACTGGCAAGAGCTCCACGTACTTAGATGGGAGTGTGTGTGTGTGTGTGTGTGTGTGTGTGCATGTTTGCCTGTGTGGCTGTGTATGTGTGTGTGCTTTTGCCTGTGTGTGTCTGTGGTTGTGTATGTGTCTACCTGTGTGTGTGTGTGTGTGTGTGTAAGATAGAGGTCACCCTCAAGCATCACTTCTCAAGACACCATCCATCTCTTTGCTTTTGGGACCTGACCATGGACTTCTCAGTCAGATTCTCCTTGCCGGCTCGGCAAGTCTTGGAATCCACTGATCTCTGCCTGACTGTGTCGCATGGCTTCTGGGAATGAATTCAGGTCCTCCGGCCTGTTCCACAAGCACTTTACCAATGGGGTTCTCTCCAGCCCCAGAATCAGCTTTGATGAACCAAACATGTTTTCGCAGAGTTGTTCATGCCCTACTGCCAATCAATCCCCATTTTCTACTGATCTCTATTGAAATAATAGGGACCCAGGCCCCTATGTCCCTCCTATAAGGGGAGCTGAGCTGCAATGCTCAAATTGCTGCAAGCATTGCTTGGGCTCTCGTGATCTCCCCAATGCCCACCCACATAGCCTTCATGGGGTTTTGCGAAGCTAGCAAGGCAAGTGAGTCCCTCTAGTGCTTTCCTGTCTCCAGTGGGCCCGGGGCTCTGTGCAGGCTGAGCTTTCTGGAAGACTGCTAATTCCTCTCCCTTCTCAATGCTCAGCCAATTCCTGCAGGTTTCAGATAAAATTACACCATCTTACAGGAAGTTTAATTTCTTAAAATATTTTGTTTGTTTATTCATCTAATTGCCTATTAATGCCTTCTCTACGGGTTGGACACAGACAGCGCCTGTGAGGTGGGAAGGTGTGGGTGGGGAGTTAAATGGGGAGTCTGCCTTTGGGGAGGTGGGAACTCTCTGCGGGGGACAGAAGTAAGCCAACATCAACCATGCAGGAGGCTGTGGAGGGGGTGATGGCATAGCAGGGTAGCCTTCCTAAGTCTAGTCTGGAAATCTCAAGGGATGCATTAAGGTTGACTAGGAACCAGGCAGATGGAAGGGAGGCGGATGCTGCTCTTAGGGAGGCTACAACGTGTGCATAGGGATGGAAGTGTGAGAGCACGGATCCCTGGGACAGAGATGGGGAGCAGTGAGCTGTAGACATGACAACATGTAGAACGTATGATATATAATGGAAGGGGCCTTCCCTAGACATCCATCCTGTGATTCTGGATCTATGCCATTTCATCTTCCAGAACTATGAGTGACAAATTTCTGTTTCTATAAATTGACCAGTCTAAAGCAGTTTGTCCTAGCACCCAGAGGAGAGACTAAGGCAGGAAGTCCCTCCTTTTCGACTTATCACATTTGAACTCCACCATGGTGCAAAAGCAATATGCTTGTAGTAGAAATCTGATGACACGTTTTGACCTTTCTGTCCAGGCTGGGGAGCTGGCGTGGAATGCTACCGTGACAATGGATAGTGGCGGTGAACTGCAGCTCATGGCCAGCCACATGACCACAACGACAAAGGGTGATGAGCTGTGATGTTAGTAGGTCAGTTATAGAGAATGCATGTCTAACTGAGGGTATTGTAACCTGTGATGGATTTCTCAGGATGTGGCTCCATAGTACGTTGAGGAGGGGCCTCTGTACATTACAATGCAGCATTATATTACATGACATCGCATCATCCTGTTGCCTAGGACGGAGACAGGTACTTGAATCCCCTCATCCTGGCTCTGGTTTCCTCTTCAGAAATAAAATGTTCATTGTGCATAAAAGCTCATTTTGCATTAAAATAAGAATTATGTCTCGTGCTTAAGATGCACAGGAGCCAGGAGACCTGACATTCTACTTCCATAGGAAATGCCACTAGATAGAAATAACATCAGGGCAAGTAGTGAGGACAAGATTGCCTTCAGGAGGGACTGAAGAAAGAGTGACCTCTGATCATTCAGTGTCAATATTTAATTACTAAATGAGGTGACTGTCATCTGATGGCAATTGGATTTCCTAACCAAATAGCCCAAGCCCGACCATGTGTTCTCGGCAGGAGGACGGCATCATCTTAGGGATGAACTTGTTCTCTATTAGGTCAATGAGGAGTGAACTAAAATATTTTCTACTCGGGTCTTCAAATGATAAGAGCTTAACAGCTTTGAAGGAGCTATTACAGGCAAATGCCTAAAAGAAGTAACCATTTGAAAAGCCCGTAATTATGTACTTCTATAATAGTGTGTGAAGGGATCATGGTTTCCCATCAAGGGTTATTGAGTAAATAGTGAGTTCTCGAGTCAGTAACTACTTATTTACATGATGGCCAGTTACAGCAATGAAGAAACCTTTGGAAGCTGCCGAGAAGCCCTTACGCATACACATAGCTTGTCCATAGTCTATGCAGACACGAAAAGCATTGTGGGACTTGGAACTAAGGGGGAGGTAAGTGCTATCTCACTGTTGAGATAAGGAATGCTAATGAGTTCCAACAGTTTCTGCTACTGATTTAGGTTCAAAGTAAGAGTGTCTCTGTTCCTTTTAATTCTGGTAAAAGGTCTTTTCCTTTGGGATCTGCCCTCCTCACCTTTCTTGAGACTCTGGTAGGGATGTCAATCAAATAACAAGTCCCTTTGGTCAACAAGTGATCCAAGAAGATTTTAAGAGTCCTTTTGAGGAATTGGCATGTTCTCTGTGAACCACAGGGGTACCTGTTTTTCTAGATTCCCTTGGTAAAAAGGTCCATGTAAGCTTGAAGCTGGTGGTAGCTTGCTGTACCACACAGGATCAGAATCTCGCTTCAAACTAAAACCAACACAGAGTAAAGCAGAGGTCAGAAGAAATAGTTCATAGCTTTGCAGCACCTTGATGGCCCGTGCCTGCAGCTACCTTAAATCTAGAATGTCCTAGAGGATCAGGACATGTCTACTTTGATGGTTTGATTTAGGAAGACTATTCTACTTGTGATGTACCCCTCACTCCAATTGTGTAAAACTTTCTTAATGTGTCTATTAGAAGATTTATGTGTATGGACAGATGACCACAGCTTGTTGGCATCTGCTGTGAGTAGTCCCAGTTAAAAAAACAGTAGAACTTTGGAAGAAGGTGAAATTGGGGCAGATTTGGCTTTCTCTGCCCAGTGCCTCCTGCATTAGGAGGAACCAGCCAGAATTACCCATCTGCACCTGAGAGACAATCCCAGAAAAGAAACATTCCTGCCTACAGTTCTCCCTTCCATCCTTTCCTTTTATTTTTGCCAAGTGGGTGAGACTTCTACCTTCTTACCTTTAAAACAGATGGTGGATATGACGATAGTCTCTGTTATAGGACACTTTGCTTAAATATTTAATATGTTGAAAACTTGTACAAAAGTGGGGAGGCAAGGGTGGGTGTAGTGGAAAGTGCCTGTAATCCTAGTACTTACTATATAGAGATAGGAGGAAGAGGAGGAGGAGGAGGAGGAGTTCAAGGCCAGCCAAGATACACAGTGAGACAGGATCTCAAAATCCAACCACCAAAGCAAGCAGTTAAACAAAAATGAAGGAAGGAAGGAGGAAGGAAAGGAAACAGGAAGGACAGATGGATGGAAGAAAAGAAGGAAGGGGAAGTTAGGGAGACATCCTGATCACAGGACATGGTGACTCAGGCCTACAGTAATTAGCACTTGGGAGATGAGGCAGAAAGATGTTCATCAGCTGGTCAAGGGCAGCCTCATGGATGTAGCCTAAGCTACCCGACACCAGCCCGAGTTGCACATGCTCCCACCCTTCCCCATTCAAAAAGGGAAGAAAAATAAAGCATTCTAGAAGTGATGTGGTCTGGAAGCCATGACCGTGCCTGAAGAACCACTCTCCACTCAGGATGAGGCTGCTTAGCCAATCCTCTCTTCAAAGACTGGAGCTTTCAAGGAGATGACAGAATGTCACTTTAATCAGCATAATTGTCTATAGCTACAAGTGTAGCCTTCATGATGGAGTGAACGAAAACTGAAGACCTTGGCAAAGCCCCAAGGAAGTGTTTAAAAGAACAAGGGATTACAAGGTCACAGGGAAATGAGATTGCCTCACATTTGGCCTGATTTTTCTGTAGCCAAAGGAATACAGTTAGGAATTTGAGAACTCAGCTGGAGTCTCTTTAGAGATGTCATTGCCCTGGGTGTCCATGGCCTCTTGGACTAGAGCTCAGAGATCAGGAGACTGGGTCATACTCTTCCTAAGCGTTGACTCTGAGCTCCACTTCCAATGCCCCCCTTTCCCTTGGCTTGGTCTGATGTCCAGGTTTGTTTATTTGTTTTAGCAACCATTATTTCTGCACACTCTGGAATGTAGCAGCAAGGGATACCCTCTTCCCAGACTTGTTTCAGCTGTAGAAAATCTTGACTGATGTGATGAGAAAGGGAACAAAGAGTAGGGGACAATGGTAAGAAACAACATACTCAGTAGTTTTAAGATTTCAGTGTGGAATCTAAAAATTAATGGTAAAAATCCAGAGGAATGAAAAGCAAATGAATAGATCTGACTAACTAGCTAGATAACTAGCTAACTCGCTAACTAATAACTACCTAGCTAGCCAGCTATCTGCCTGCCTATCTATCTATCTATCTATCTATCTATCTATCTATCTATCTGTATAGAAGGAGGTTCAGACAGAGAGGGAAACCAGCCATAATGCATAACGACAGGTTGAAGTCTGTCCTTGATGCACACATAATCTGAAGCACCTGTCACTCATCCAAGCCCTTTGGAGGTCTACACTGTGCACTTCCATGGGAAATGCCTCATTTTTTTCATCATTCAATTGTTGCAGATGCTCACTTCCAAATGAGTTTTCCACTAAGAGGCTTAGACAGTCTTACTTCTAAGTTTCTACGTTTCTGTATTTCAATCTTGTTTTTCCACATATGTTTGGGAATCTTAAATTATTTGGCCATAAAAAGCAGATATGTGATATATTTTGGGTAGGGGGCTGCCTTAGTTAGGGTTTTACTGCTGTGAACAGACACCATGACCAAGGCAAGTCTTATAAAGACAACATGTAATTGGGGTTGGCTTACAGGTTCAGAGGTTCAGTCCATTATCATCAAGGCAGGAGCATAGCAGCATGCAGGCAGACATGGTGCAGGCAATGCTGAAAGTTCTACATCTTTATCTAAAGGCTGCTGGTGGAAGAGTGGCTTCCAGGCAGCTAGGATGAGAGTCTTAAAGCCCACACCCACAGGGACACACCCACTCCAACAAGGCCACACCTCTTAACAGTGCCACTCCCTGGGCCGAGCATATTCAAACTATCACGGGGGCAAAAGATGAGTGTTTTTGCATAGAGTTGATTTTTTTTCTTGTTGAATTCCATTGCCATTAAAATACAAAAAAAAAAAAAATCAGAGATATTTTCAATGGCTTGGAAGAGACTCAGGATCTGATTTGACTAATATATCAACTAAAGTAACGTACAGTTTTCTGTGGTTTGGGTAGGGAGATGGACTGTCTTGTCTTGGGTCTTTCTTTCAGGAAACTTTATTTGCTTGGCCCTTACTAATGGTCTCCTAGCTCCTACCCCTCTATCTACTGCTTCTCTTTTACCTCACCCTCTTCACCTTGTCACCCAGAGCTTATGAGACCCTTATTTCTATCCTAACCTCATCTCTATTTGGGCCAAAGTGGCAGTAGAAACAGGCGGGGGTGGGCTTATCCTAGGGCTATTGGGTAGAAGTCCCAAATTCCATGAATGTAATGATCCTGTTCCTTAGCATGCTTCCTGTCTTACAGTGGCTTCTCTGTGTTTCCATTCAGACATTCTAGATTATCAAAGGACCCGTTCCATATGAGAATTTGATTCACACATCTTCTATGAAAGCAAAGGAGACTGCTGTTTCAATGCACTCACTCCTGTTATTTAGTTCTGAACATCCAAAATCCTTCTATTTTGGTGAAGATTTTAATTCCCATTTGATAGTTTAATGTATATTCTGCATAATGATCTTTGCCATTTAGTAACCATGGAGGGGTGGTAGTTTTCAGCCAATATACTTACTTTGACTATCAGTTTATTGATGTTCAAGTATACAATGTGCATCCATTTAAGTCTTAATGGAGGTAGTTCTGTTCCTCAAGGGGTTATACCAACTATCAGACAGATACCAATCTTTAAGACTATGAGATGTAATTAACTTTGGGATCATGGTGTGTGTGTGTGTGTGTGTGAATGTTTGTGTGAGTGTATGTGTGAATGTTTGTGTGTTTGACTGTGAGTGTGTGTGAATGTTTATATGTGTGAATATGTGTATATGAATGTTTGTGTGTGAATGTATATGTGTGTGAATGTATATGTGTATATGTGTTTGTGAATGTTTACGTGAGTGTGTGTGAATGTTTGTGTGTGTGTGAGTGTATGGTGTATGAATGTGTGTGTGAATGTGAGTGTGTGAGTGTGTGAATGTTTGTGTGAGTGTGAATGTTTTTGTGTGTGAATATATGTATATGAATGTTTGCATGAGTGTGTATATGTATATGTGTTTGTGAATGTTTATGTGAATGTGTATGTGAATGTGTGTGTGAGTGTGTATGGTGTATGAATGTTTGTGTATGTGAATGTTTGTGAGTGTGTGAATGTTTGTGTGTGTGAATGTGTGTGTGTATGTGTGTGAATGTTTGTGCGTATGTGTGTGAATGTTTGTGTATTGTGAATATGTATATATGAATGTTTGTGTAAGTGTGAGTGTGTGTATGTGTATGTGTTTGTGAACGTTTATGTGAGGGTGTATGTGAATGTGTGTATGAGTGTGTATGGTGTGTGAATGTTTGTGGTATGTATGAATGTTTGTGTGAGTGTGTGTGTGTGTGTGTGTGATGCGTATAGAGAAATGCCTCTTTCCAGATGTCAAACTAAAGTATCTGTTGGTTCTGATGTTGCTGTCAGGAATCAATTGGGAAGCAAAGAATCACACACAAAGGTTCCTCTGACTCCATCACACAAGGCAGAACATTCCAAGTCTTCAGGTTCTGGTCCTTCTTGCCTTGTGTGTGGAAAAAAGTAAATCCTTTCTGACTAAAGGAAGAAGTCTTCCTTCTCTTTACCTCCTCCTCTGGTCCCGACCCCTGAACCCAGCCAAGTTCTGCCAAAATATTTTGCCTCAGTATCTTGGCAGTAGAAGGTAAAGGAGAGGAGACTGGAGGGAGGCACTCGATCCTGTTTCCCTGTTTGCCACTGGGGATAATGGAGACAATTTCTGTGATATTTAAATGCTAATCACTTAGTTAGATTTTTATGTCTAAAGTGGAACTATGGACACACAGTTTCTCAGCTGAGCAGAGAGTGTGCACACCATCGCCCTTTAGAAGTCCTTTTCCCCTCAACTGAATATCCACAGATGATAGTCTGAGGGGAAGAACCACGGGTGACCACATTCTGCAGTAGGTTCTTGCTTTGGTCCCCAACGCACCTGAGCGTTTGGGGTGTGTAGGGAATAGTGACTTCTGTGCTAAATAAAAGATGATGTGCTGAACCGCTGTTACCCTTTGTGAGGAGGTTGACTTTCATCTTTATGTGTATTTTTAAAGGAGCTGTATGGATTGCTGGAGTTGTAGGCCAGGGCGGGCAGGAAACGCCCTGCTGCTCTGGGCCACACAGATCACAGCCTCTCTCATCCCACTTCCGGCTCCTCCCCTTTGCCTCCATCTCCCCTAGGAAGTGGTCCAACCTAGAACGCACGTAGAGTAGGTGAAGCACGTGTGGACGGGCAGCCAGTTGCTTTTGTGTTTTTCCTCCAGTGGGTTTCGCTTCTTGTTCTTTGTACTCCTGCTAGCTGTCTTGGGACTGGGGGAAAAGGTGCCTTTGGAAGATGGGGAATACTCTTAGGGTATTTTTAAAATTACCTTTAAAATGAAATTCATCTCAGTTATTCAGGGACAGATTATCCAGTTTGCTGACTATCTGGGTATTTAGTTTCTTTCCTTTCCTTTCTTGTTGCCAGTGTTTTGACAGTTTCCTCTCTCTGTTGACAAGTACAAGATTGACCACAAAAGGAGAAGGGAAACATCCAATCAGCTCTGTTTGTTGTCTGCTTTGGTACATTTTGTGCAGAAACAAACTAAAATACAGAGCCAACAGGAGTTTGAAGATTATCTGTGAGTTGCATCTACCCATTCCACCTCTCAGCCTCGTCCATACAGAAAATCAAGGTTGGCAGAACTTCAGAGATCTCTCTCCTAAAGGAGATCAAACACTTCTCAGAACCGAGCTGCCTCTGAAATGGCACATTTTTTTTTCATTTCCATGGGAAAGCCATAACTTGGAGAGAGAGAGAGAGAGAGAGAGAGAGAGAGAGAGAGAGAGAGAGAGAGAGAATGAATGTATTCCTCTGGTCTAATCTACCTTTGATGGGGATGGGACAGGTGGTTTTTTTCCTGGGCACAGACAGGTACACATACAACCACATATGCATGCCTGTGCCTGTAAGTATGTATAATACCCAAATCATGTCAAGGCAGTTTGCCAAGGGAGGTGTGAGGGGGCCACAGCTTGCCTTGCAGAGAGAGTTTTTCCCAGCTTCCAGTTCCCTGCTATGTACCCTTTTGGGTTCAGGGGCTGCTCTTCCAACTCTGACCACTCAGTGGTGTGAAACTAATGATTAACCCTTCAGCACCAGCACTGTGGAGTGTTCTCCAGTAATTGGCAATGTAAAGTCCATTAGTTGATGGTGTGGGGGGTTACTCTGGGTCCATATGTCAGGAGGTTAATGAAAAACTAAGTGTTGTATTTTGCTGAGGGTGGATTAAGATGTTTATGGGTTGTGGCCTTTTCCCTTTGCTGCCAGACCTGAGACTGAGCTTCAAGCTTTTGGTCTAGTTAGACTAGGCTGTGTTCTCAAGCCCGGTTTGGGTTTTATCTGTGAGCTGGGGAACTCTTACCACCAAATCCAAACAGCTCCACTATCCTTCAGAGTTCAGAAATGGAGACAGCTCTCAGGGACCACAAAAAGGAAGTACATTTAATTGCTTAGTAATTGTAGGCATTTCGCCTTCAAATGTATTTATTAATTGAAAAAAAAATGTACTGGCGTGGTGTTTTGGGGTCCTATTTAGACTCTTGGAGATGGGTAAGTGGGGAATTCGTTAGAGGCCTTCCTTGGGACCTGAGGACCCATTTGTGTGAGTATACTGTCTATTAATGTGTCTTTGTTCTTGCTGTAACCCTCAGACAGGGGTTTTGAGAGGCAGACTCATTTTCTTCTAAGGCCTATCAGCATAGTAATCACTCTTGGCTGAAAACCAGCTGCCATTTGCATGTTCAATAAAAACTATAACAGTAACGCCATATTCAAAACTGTTTTTCCTTTTAGCCTAGGACTTGGAATTGACCTAGTTCCGTATAGCTACCGTAAATGCTCTTTGCCTCAGGTGGAAGTCTTTAAAATAAGGAGACGATACTAAAACAATCTGATTACTCTTCCCTTCCCCTATCCGTCACAAACCATCTCTCTTAATTATGGCGTGAGGACATTTACATAGCTGGGGAGAGGGTCCTTTAACTACATTTCTAGTATGCGTGGCACTCCAGTGAAAGGATATTATATTCATGTGCATTAGTGATTGCTTATAAAAGATCAAGACAATAATAGCCGATTCGGTGATAAAGGTCTCTTTTCTCCTCACAGACAGGCTGTCTCTGACAGAAGAATACAGTTCATCAAAAGTGTCTGCAGGTTGTCAAACTCGGGGAGGTTTGGGGACCCTGCGCGGCTGTCATGGTCAACAAGGAGATTTTTCTGTCTGTCTCTCCATCACTCAGCCTGAGGAAATAATCAGTCACTGCGTTCTGCATGTTCTCATGATGCAGTTCTCCATTTGAGAGAAAAGAGCTGTTTCATCAGAGGACAATATAGCCCTTCTCTGGGTCCACGTAACTTCCATTATCAGACCATAATAAATCATATTTATGCTCTCAGTTAATAAGACTGATTACAACGCAAGTTCCAGACATGGGCAAAGCAAGGCAGGTGAAAAGATGTTTTAATGAAAATATGATAAGAAAGCAGCTTCTGGCGAACATTTTGTGCTATTATCCGTCACGATTACGGACAATTTTTGATGCTTCTTCTTTAGCAGTGGTTTATGCTGCATAAATTGGCTCACGGGAAGATGAGTAAAAATGATAGGGAAAAAAAATCATGAAATTTTCTTATGTTGTCTAGAATCATTATGTCCATAACAAGTACAAAATAGGTTTAATGTGTGTGCCAGGGACGGAGGAGAAACAGAATTCTCGGGAAACCATGGCTGGGGTATTATTATTCAAAATAGTTTCAACATTTTTTTCCTCATCTTGCTTTGCAGAGGTGGACACTCCCTGGAATTTGGGCATCCTAGTTATTAATTTCAGCTTTGTAAATGAACCTGTAGCCCCCCTTTTATTTGCTCCTCCCTCCTTCCCCCTCCTTTCTTTTCCCTTCTTCATTCCTTGCCCCCCCCCCTTGGAGCTAGGTACAAAGAGACAAAGATGAGATATAAGAGTTCTTTTCTTTTTTCTAGATGTTTAGGACTAATGGGAGTTAAGTGCCTGTTTGGGAGAAAAACAGACCCCAAAGTTTAATACTGAAAGCTACCTTATTAAAAGAAAAAAAAAAGCCTGGACATTTTTAGCTTCACCGAGTTCAATTACACTAAAGTATCAACTTTCTAAATTAGTACAAAAGAGAGAAAAAAAACTCAGATAAAATATTGAAACAGGCAGAGTCATTAGCTGGCTAATAGGGAGCATCTGAAGGCCCAGGACTCAAGATGCATAGTACAATCTGTTCTTTTATATTAATTCCCCAATTGATGGCATAACAAATAACAATTCTGGGATAGGGTCAGACAGACAGAGTGCTTCCTTCCACCTCTGTTGTGGCTGTGGTGAGAGTTTTGTTAGCCCAGGGTGTGTTTCCCCGAGGTACCAAAGCTTGTGTTGCTGAGCCTTGCCTGGACAGCTGTGTTCTGAGATTTTGAGCTGTCACAGTTCAGATCCAGCAAGTAGCTGGCCCTCATTTGGGGTGGAGGTGGAGAGACAAGTTGGCCTCTTTTTCATGTGTGCATTCAGGCCTCCGGTGAGGAACAGATCGACGGAGGAAAGTGTTCTCCACAGCAGGGCTTTGTGCTGGCCTGCCAAGGTGCAACTCAGAAAGCATAGCAAACTCTTTCCACTAAGAGAAAACAACTCTCGCTGTCTCAGAGACTTGGGGGTTGGCTCAGAGAGGTGTGGATTCTGTTACCTATAAGGTGGTTTCCATTTGCTAGTTTTTGGGACCGCTGATAGAGTCATCGAGGTCCACAAGATGAACTGTGTAAGCCAACTTAAAAAAAAAAAAACAGGCATGAGGAAACGTCATGAACTGAACTAGGAAGGCAGGGCATGTCCTGTGGTGTGGATGCTGCTGTGCACTCGCAGGTTCCTGTGCTTTTCAGCAACACTTTCCTCTCTCCCGAAATTAAAAGCCCATTGAGATTCAGTCCCCTCCCCTGGAGCCCGGCTTTCTTTGTTGGTAATCTCTCTTTGTTCTATTTTAACATGAACGCAAGAGCAATTGCTGCACACTCCCCCCCCCATGTCATTCACATTGCCTGAATCACACACACACACACACACACACACACACACACACACTCACACACACACACACAGCCCAGACTTCCGCTGCACCATCTTTTGATTTTAGCCCTTATTCCAGTTTGCTTTTCATAGGCTGACTGTAAAACACTGCCCGGGAGGGACTGCCGCCGTAAGACCACCATATCTCCACTATCTACCGGGCGCTCTGTTTTAACGTTACTGGACTTGACCACAAAAGACTTTGACGCTGATAAAGAATCTGTCATGCCTTCCCCATCGTACTCTGAAATCACTCATGACAGCGAAGACACCCCGCCCCAAAGCAGTGGTAGATTAGGGAGAGATGATTAGAACCTTGCCGCGGTGGAGCCATCTCATGTTGGACCCTCTACTGAGCCAAATGTGCTTGCTGTCACACTCCATTAGCATGTGTGAAACAGTTGGGAAAATGGCCATATGATCAGACAGAAGGAAACCTGGATTCTTCACGTTGGGACTTGTTACCACTGAATAATGTCTTTGCAAGAGGGATCAGTTTAGATTTTGCTAATTTCTTCTGTGATGGAAAATGAGTGGCATTTGTGGAGAGAGTCTACAGAGGTGGGCAGCACACAGTGCCTTTAAATGTACCCCCTTTAAAAACATTTTGAAAGAAAACTTGGAGTTGGGCCTGGTAGTGGAGGTTTGTGATACCAGTTACTCATGAGGCTCAGGCAGAAGGAGCACACAGGTTCTGGGCCAGCTGGGGCAACTTAGTAAGGTCCTGTCTCAAGTAAAAAGTGGGGAAAAAAAAGGAATATCATGTAACTCAGTGTTAGAGCACTTGCCTATCGTGTACAAGACTCTAGTGTCAACAGCTCCCCACCTTAGTACTGCAAGATAATACATAAGTAAGCATATCATGGATAAATAAAACAAGTAAGAAGACATTAGATGAACTGGATGTGATAACACAGGCCTGTCGTCTCAGCATGGGGGAGGCAGAGGCAGGAAGATGGTGAGTTCGAGGCCAGCCTGGCCTGGATAGCAAGGCCCTGTCTTGAAAACCTACTACTTGGTCACCCACTCAAATGAAATAAGTAAATGGATGGACAAAAAGGAAACCCACCCATTTGCTGGTGGAAGAAGCGTCTTGTGATGCTCGTCTCTTAAAATGCCCCCCTTGGCCCTTGCAGAGCCAACAAGCTGCATTTTCAGGTCGGAAGCCACAGGCTAAGGCTTTGTTTCAGATGCGGACTTACTTCTGACTCGTCCTTACTTGACTAGGCTCCAACGTCATGCAGCTGTTTTACTTTGTCCATAATTTTATTTTTATTTTTATTGCTGTTGCCGCTATTTGTTTTTAGGGAGAGAAACCAAATCAAAGATCCTTGAGGGATGGGAAGATAAGAGACTCTTGGATACAGGGCATTCCAGGACCGCTAAATACCATGACCTCTGAGCTACAAGGCAAGAACAGAGTAGGCGTGATTTTCTCCTGGGGCAACTGTTGAAACCCACATTGAATGAAAGACAATCTATTATGGGAAGGGAAGCGAGCTTTCCTGACCACTGCCTGCATAATTTTGTATGGATGGATGCAGGGCCCTTCGTGTGAGAGCCTGCCCCACATATGATCGGGGAATTATTAAATGTTGACTATTAAATATTTTAGTTAGTTTCACACTGTGTTTATCTTCCTAGAATGATGAATATGCAGATTTAGAGTGGAATTTCTTCATTTCCAGGCAAATTGTGCCATCAAGTCCTTGGCAAGCAGGGCTCCTGGGGGGCTGACTCACCACAGCAGGCAGGCAGCTTCTGTGTCAGGAACGGCCACACCATCTCAAGACACTGAGAAGGGGGGCATTTAAATAGGGAGCTGTACCACTCTGGTGACAGTCTCTGGACACTCATGCCCGATTTAGTGATTTTGAATAACAGTTCCCCAGCCCAGACGAGAAGGGACAGTAAACATAGCCACTTCCAAGAGCAGGAAAAGGGAAGGGCCAACCAGAGGGCAAGGCAGAGAGGTCTCTGCCCCTGACAAGCAGCCTTGAAGGCAGCAGTTGCTACAAAACACACATCCCTGACTTCAGCCTGCTCAGCCTGTCTGGCTCCGTCCGTGGGCTCCAAGCCTTAGTCCAGGAACGCTGGGCTGTTCTTTCCCGTGACTGCACAGAATGTGTTTGCCTTGTTGAAGGACAGCCCAGGACTAATTTTGAAAGGTAAATCTGGGAAACGGCTTAATTTCATTTCCCTAGAGATTTTTTTTTTTCTGGAACAAAGTTAGAACAAATGGTATCTTGAGCAGAGGGAAAGCCACAGGCAGGGGCCGCAGGATTTTTTTCGTCCCTGGTTTCTGGACTATGAATGGAGTTTAATGGATTTTCAGTAGGCAGTGGTGATTTTTAAGACTGCACTGCTGAGATTTACGGCCCATGAGATACTGCTGTAAACTCTACGATCTTTAACTCGCATGTCTTCTTGAACAACCAGAAGAGAGACACACGAGACTGTGTCCTAGTGACTCATGCGTTGTGCTCACACTACTTGTGTTTACTGAGCTGTCAGGGACTGACTCTCATCCATCTTTCTTACCACCACATCATAGCCTCTTCCTGAGAATAACAACAACAACAACGACAACAACAACAACAACAACCAAACCCCACAAAACCTGGGAAAAAACAAAGATAAACAAATAAAACAAAAAACCAAACCAAACCAAAAAAATCATGTGCTGAGGGCTGGGACAGGCTTACCTTATAGAGTACTTGTATAATATTCTCAAGGCCCTGGGTTTAGTTCTCGCGCTGTATGGATGGATGGGGCATGGTAGGAGGCGTCTGTATTTCTATCCCTCAGGAGGTAGAGACCAGAAGTTCAAAGTCAACCTTAGCTGGACTGAACAATAAAAGACCGCTCCTAAAAAGTCAGAAAAAGAAAAAAGACAGGGCTTTTGACTTAAGTAAAAAATAGCCTCTTTGGAAGAAACCCAAAAGGGTCCTTGAGTTTTCCTAGGGGGTTGGTGCAGGTGGTATATACTGGAGAGAGAACGCGGACTGTGAACGCGAGTGCTGCACCTCAGTCCCAGGCTCCCTTGCTTTCCAGCCGCTTTGCTGTGGAGCGCTACCTAGTCATTTCTAATCCATGACTTAAGGGGAATGCTGGCTGCGCCCTGAACTCCTCTCTTCCTGTCCTTCTCTTTCTCCAGTCTACCTGGGTTATTAGGGAATGACCCAAAAGGGGGCGCCATCTTCTCCGAATGACCACAGCAGCAGGTTGTAGTGGGTGATTAATGCAAAAGATGGTGGCAGAGCAGAAGCCGGGCTCAGGCAGCAACGGGAGGGGCTGCCTACCTTAGCAACCAGGTGGGGGCTTACGTGCTGGGCTGATCTCCTGGGCCCTGGCTGGAGTCCTCAGGAGTAAAGGGGGTGGGGAGCTAACATGTATCAGCAGTTAACGTGTGGCCTTCATCTTTTATTTCGTGTTTTCCCGAACATTGGTTTATGTAACGTGACTATGCGCAGAACAGATTTGGCAAATCATATTCCGGAAGGAGAGCGGAACTCAGAGCCTGGCCCATCCTCTCCAACAACCAAGCCCTCTGGGTGTAGCCTCCCAGGAATTTGTTAGGACAAATTCTCGATGATCTCCGAGATCCACCTATATCGGAAGAGACCCAACAGTGACCAAGCTTGCCGAGGCATTGAATCCTCTCTCCAAATCCCACCTCTTTCCTTCAGTGCTTAGCAAAAGGCTAGATAGAAGTCTGTATTTATGGCTCCATGTAATTCTTTGGTGACTAGAAAAACCACTACGGAATCTATGTGTCCACACAGTTTCAGCTCATCCGACCTGGAGCTTGTTCAGACGACAGAGATCAGCACGCAACTGCTAGTGCGCTGACACCTTCTGTTCCTAGGTGTTCAGGGTTGGTTCTTGGTTCACAATGCCTTTTTCGCCAGGGCTGGCGCCAAGTCGGGTGCTCCTGAGTTTTTCTGGGCAACCTGACCTTATCTCCCCAAGGGTTGGCTGTGGTTTTTACTGGTCTGAGAGTGGACAATGACTTCAAACCAGGCCAATCAGAATAATCCTCTAAGGTTTTCTAAATTGGAACCCAGGAGAGATTGTCCATCTCTGACGGTGGCAACCCCTGAATGCTGGAATTGGGAGCCTTTTGGAAAAACAAAACGTTTTGTTTCCCACCATGTAAAGGCAGTCAGTCTGTGGGAGAAAACAGTCTCTCAGAGAAGAATGACCCAGATTCACGGTCTCGCTCGATCTCAAGTGTTTCTCTTGTGCGTGATATAATCTCAGTGTCAGAGAACAGAGGCAGCCTTGGCTCTGGTGCCGGCTACCTCAGGGACTCAGAAGCATTTTCTCTGTTCCCTCCCAGGGATCAATCTGCCTTTGAAGTTCAGTTGTTTTCTTCTTTTCTTAAACCACCAACACTGGGTATCCTCTTATGTTAGAGGTATTTGTTTGCCCCTGTGATAGGAGGTATTAGTCACAGATAGGAAAAACCAAGACCACAACAGTGCTCAGAGGCTGAGGTATACAAGCAGAAAGATCTGGGGCCTGGGGCCTGCACTCAGAGGTCAGAGAAGCCCTGAGGACCTGTTGCTACCCTCCCCTAGAGAAGCCTTGCCAGCCTGTTCAAGATCTATATCTGCCATGACTCTGTCACCAGAGAATCAGTCTCCTAAGCACGCTCTGGTGTACTGTTTCCCACATACCATACTGTGTTGTGGCATGAGAAACTGAGGAATAGAGGACTGAACAGGCTTCCGTAGTTCCTAACGGTATACACACTTAGGTCTGGCTATGTGAGAATCTAGAATTCTCAAATGGTTACTCAGGGAGAAAGGTATGAGAGACACTGGATTGTCCTACTAACGAGGAGCTTCAGCAATTAATTAGGAAATGCAAACGTGTCATGATCAATTCATATCCCAATGGTAAAGATATATAATACTGGATACATACTGTCGAATAAACAGAAAGCAGTGCCTGGGTCCATCCTGTTGGACTGGATCACAGGGTTTCCACATGTCAAAAGGCCCCTGTTGGTCTGTTACACACTGAAAATATGAGATATTTGTATAGGTTTCGTGCCTCGAGTTAGTCCTGTTATAGGGCAATTAGTACCATCTCGTCTTTGAAAGAAGGAAATTATTACCCCGAGAGAAGGGGTCACTCGGGACAGACCATAGTTCCATGCTGTCCACCATGTGGAGGTCTGTCCTCCAGGAGGGTAGTGACATCTCTGCACTTTGAACTTAGAGAACAAGGGAAACCTTGTGGAATGCAGAGAACACATGGTCCCTTGTCATCCACACGGCTTCCGGTCTATTCGGCAGCTGGTGCGTGAGATCAGGCAAACCTTTCTTAGGAGTTCTCTACACTGTCTTCCTCTCACGTCAGAGGAGGAGTCATATGGACTCAAAGATCCTTTGTAGCAGAAATATCTCTCAGGTTTTAAGATACAAAGAGCAAAAGTGGTTCCTAGGTAGAGACTGACACTTGTCATTCAATATGGAATTTTCCTTAAAATTAATTTATATTGTTGGGTATAGTGGTAAAAAATAACTTTTATTCCAGCGCTCTGGAAGCAGGGGCAGATGAATCTCTGAGTTGGAGGATAGTCTGGTCTACAGAGTGAGTTGCCAGGGCTACACAGAGAAAGCCGGTCTTAAAAAACAAAACAACAACACAATTATTTACACAGATATTATCTATTAGATAGATGGATAGATAGATGATAGATAGGTGACAGATAATAGATAGATAGGTAGATAGATAGATAGATAGATAGATAGATAGATAGATAGATCTAATGTAACCCAGGCTGCTTGTGTGTGTGTGTGTGTGTGTGTGTGTGTGTGTGTGTGTGTGGTATATGTTCTCGAGTATATGATATATATGTCACTGTGTGGGTATTTATAGGATTCTGTTCTGAAGACCAGATTTCACAGGTATTAGTTATATCTCCCATGTCTACTTTCCTGATTTTCCTTGCTTTCAGTGATCTTCGGTAGTACTAGCCAAATATTTTATAAATGTTCCTCATCTGAGATTTGAATAGTGTTTTGGTCACGATTAGACTGAAGTTGTATGGTTTGGGAAAAAGACCTCTGGGATTAAGCACTGCTCTCAGTGTGCCACTACAGGGTTCAAGATACTGACAGGAGCTGTGCTTTTAACCTTTATTTCCTGGCTTGAGGCAGATTTGATCGATTTCTCCTCCTTTCCATACTGTTCTCTTAGAAAGGAAGTCTCTGTGTGTAGGCCATGTTTATAGAATGAGGAATTATGCCTGTCTCCTTAAGAATGAAGTAGCTTTGCAAGTTATTGGAAGATGATAGGAGAGCTGTCTATCTTCTCTTATTTATTTACTTTTCAATCGTTTATCTGTGTCTCGTGAGTTCAATGCACTATACATTGGGTTGCAATCTAGTGTGCCACTCCTTTCTTCCACCGTAAAGTCTTCGAAGCATTAGGTGGCATACAACTGACATAGAGACAAGTACGTTTTCCAGATTCCTTGCAGCTAAATATGACCATGCAATTAAAGTCTGACCACTGGGATGGAAGAAGAGGGGGTCTGTACAATTTCCTCCTGTGTGCTTGCTAACTCTCCCCAAGGGGCTGGAGACGGAACAGTTGGGCCAGTGGCAGCTATAGTGATGGACTAAGGGAACAGCTTGGGACCCTGATGTTATTGAACTCCATAGAAACTCTGGATAATGTAGCAGTGTGCTACTTGGGCAGGAAACAATTCTTTTCTTGTTTAAGTCTCCCACTTTTGGAGTTTCTAGTATTCCTGGAGCTTAATTTTATCTAATACAGTGTAGGGAGAATACGTGTGTTCTCACAAGTATGCACGTGTGTGTGTGTGTGTGTGTGTGTGTTGTGAGAGAGAGACAGTGTGCATGTGTATGAATGTACATGTGTATGTGTATGAGTGTGCATGTGCATGAGTGTGCATGTGTGTATGTGAGTGTGCATGTGTATGTGTATGAGTGTGCATGTGTATGTGTATGAGTGTGCATGAGTGTGCATGTGTGTATGTGAGTGTGCATGTGTATGTGTATGAGTGTGCATGTGCATGAGTGTGCATGTGTGTATGCGAGTGTGCATGTGTATGTGTATGAATGCATGTGTGTGTGAGAGTGTGCATGTGTATGAGTGTGCATGTGTATGTGCATCACTGTCTATGTGTGTGTGTGCAGAGTGGTAGAGGCTACTGGTGTTTTGTTTGGCTGCTCTACCTTCCTCGCAGAGGCAGATCCATTCTTTCACTGATCTGGTTCACGGGTTTGGCTAAGCTGGCCGGCCAGGTGAAGCCGAGGAAGCTGCCTGCCTGTCTCCGCTTGTCCAGCACCGGGATTGCAGTGCGCACTACCATGTAAACAGCACCGGGACTGCAGTGCGCACTGCCATGTAAACAGCCCCGGGATCGCAGTGCGCACTGCCATGTGGACAGCACCGGGATCGCAGTGCACACTGCCATGTGGACAGCACCGGGATCGCAGTGCACACTACCATGTGGACAGCACCGGGATCACAGTGCACACTACCATGTGGACAGCACTGGGATCGCAGTGCACACTACCATGTGGACAGCCCCGGGATCGCAGTGCACACTACCATGTGGACAGCCCCGGGATCGCAGTGCACACTACCATGTGGACAGCCCCGGGATCGCAGTGTGCACTGCCATGTGGACAGAACCGGGATCGCAGTGTGCACTGCCATGTGGACAGCACCGGGATCGCAGTGCACACTACCATGTGGACAGCCCCGGGATCGCAGTGCACACTACCATGTGGACAGCCCCGGGATCGCAGTGCGCACTGCCATGTGGACAGCCCCGGGATCGCAGTGCGCACTGCCATGTGGACACTGGAGA
This sequence comes from Apodemus sylvaticus, assembly GCF_947179515.1. Classification (NCBI taxonomy): domain Eukaryota; kingdom Metazoa; phylum Chordata; class Mammalia; order Rodentia; family Muridae; genus Apodemus; species Apodemus sylvaticus. Next base: position 16,625,302 of record NC_067475.1, read on the forward strand.
TGCAAATTCGGAGCCTCAAGCTTGTCCAGCAAGCGTCCTACTGACCGAGTCATCTCTTTAGCCCTGCCCCTGTGGTTTGTTTTTTAAAGAAAATATACTGGCAATGAATAAACTTTAAAAGCTTGTAGCAATGTGAAAAGATACAAGAGAGGAAAAAATGAGAACAATAAACAAGTAGCCAATGGGGGAGGAAGGGCTAATCTTGAGGCTCATTGAGAGAATTGGGGTTTTATTACATTATTTTTAAATTAATAAAGATGAAATCATGGTTAGTAGGATTTTTTCTTCCTAGCTTTAGTGTCCCTGACTTTCTTTGATTAAAACTATTAATTATTATTATTATTATCATTATTAATTATTACAAGTGAAGAGAGCTTCCAGCTATTGCTTTGCTGACCATGGTCAAAGTACTAAGGCCTCCTCCCAGGAACTGCTTGATGTTCAGTGTGTTGCCTTACACTAGGTAAGTCTTCTGCTGTGTTTTTGAAGGGAGAGGAGAGGCTGCTTTTCTGGGAATGGTTCCGGGAGAAGGGCTTGCTTGTGTTCCCTGGCCTGGGAACTTAAGCTTGTACACACAGACTCTCCATAGACTTCAAGCAAGGCTGGATTGTGTTTGCTCTTAAAGCAATGGGACATTATGGACTGAATTGTGTCCCTGTCAAACCTCATACGTTGAAGCCCTGATCTCCAGAATTTAGACCGTAGCTATATTTGGAGATAGGGTCTTTAAGGAGGTAATTAAGATGAAATGAGCCATTAGAGTGGTCCTAATCTAATATAACTGGTGTCTTTATAGGAAGAGGAATTTAGGACCTGGCTTATGTGTAAAATAGGGGTATTTAGGGCTTCTGGAAGGGAAAAGAGAGAATGATTGTGAGCCCTTCAGCAAAAGCACGGTCTGTTTTCACATCTGCAGTGCTGAGCACAGAATTGAAGGAATTCTCAAAAGAAAAGCGGAATGGGAAGGTTACTGTTAAACTGAGTCTCAGAAGTGTCCCCCTGCCTCATCTTCACAGTGGCTTCCATGTTTAGCTGAGGGTTGGGAATGGCATGGGTGTGCTTGGGGTCAGAGGCACACGGAAGATGAAAAAGAATTATCAAGGACACGGGGCTGAGAATGAACTTGATGCTGTCCAATGGGATAGTCAGCAAATACACATGGCTATTTAAATTTAACTCAATTAAGGTTTAAAATTCCATCTCTTAGTCACACTAACTGCATTGCAAGTGTCAGTGGCCACATATAGATAGCTAACAGCTACCATCCAGGGTGCCACAGACACTTCCGTCCTTACCGACGCGGCCTTCTCTCGTGAGGAAGTGCGATGGTTTATACTGACTGCGATGTGACAGTATACAGAATCATGTTGGAGACAAATCTCTGGGTACACCTGTGAGGGTGGCTGAGGTGGGAAGACTTGCCTGAATGGGAGTGACTCAAGTCCCTGAGCAGGAGTTCCAGACTGCACAGCAAGAAGAAAGGTACCCGATTATCAGCTTCCCGTGATCTCTGCATCTTGGTTCTGCCTGGAACCAAGTGCCTCCCTTCCTGCCACCATGCCTGCCCTCCCCGCATGAAGGACTGCCTCTCTTTGACCTGTGAGCTGAAAGAGGCTCTTCCTCTCTCATCTTGCCCTTTTGTCAGACATCTTGTGGCAGCAGTGAGGAAAGTAATTATTATTGTTGTTGTTGTTGTTAATAATTATTATTTTTACTAGTAAGGAGGATGGCCAAAGTTGGAAAAACAGCACAGTGCTCTGAACGGGACTTTGCATAGTGTGTGCAGGGCTCAGACTTCATCCCCCCCCAAAATGGCGGGGAATTGTGGCACCTTTCATACATTGGGATTAAGTACGTCGACCATATTTGCTATCTCAACCCTTTGCAAGTGTGTGGTTCATTGCCATTTAAGCATACCTTCAGTGTTGTCCTCCGCCTGCTCCTAATGGTCTTCAGAACATTTCCACTATCCTTCGTGGAGGCTGTGTATGCTTAGACAATCACATTTCACCCCTCCAGGCCCCGATAGCCTTTATTCAACTTTGTTTCTCTCCTCAAGTGGACACATCTTAGGTTTGCTTCACCTGGGATGCTTTCGAAGTTTGAGGATATTGGACCAAGCTTCATTTCTTCTTAGGACGGAATGATATTCCATTGTACTTGTGCACCACAGTCTTTATCCATCCATCCTGTGGTAGACATTGGGTTACTTCTCTGTCTTTGAATTTGGGAGCAGTGTTGCTATTGATATTGGTAATAATATCTTTCTGGGTTTTTATTTTCAGTCTTTGGGGGAGGGGGCATGTACCCAGAAGCAGGATTGTTATGTCACATGATAAGTGTATTATGTATTTTATTTTTAAGTGTGTGTGTGTGCGCCAGTGTATGTGCATGCACACACACATGCATATGTACATGTGCAGGGGCCTGCAGAGGCCCAAAGGGAGTGTCTGATCCCCCTGTAGCTGGAATTACAGGCAGTTGTAAAGTGACATGGGTGTTGGGAACCAAACTCAGGTCTGTGAGAGCAGAATACACCCTCATCCTCTGAGCTGTGTCTCCTGTCCCAAGGCCTTACCTTTTTGAAGCCAGCCTACAGTCTTCCCCAGTGTTGCTATCACTCTAGATTCCCATCAGCAAGGCAGAAGGCTTCTGGTTTCTCTACTCCTTCCTAAAGTCTGCTATTTTCTTGGTTTGGGAATAACAGTTATGTTTGAAGACTTAAATAGAAGATTTGTGATGTCCAAAGAGCCTGAGATTTCCTTTTGATTGACTTGACTTTGGTGATGCTATAGGTGAGGGGCCTGCAGAGCGTTTATTGCTGGGCTCATAAAGATTGCAGGAAACAGGTGAGCCAAGATGTGCCACATCCCAGGTGCCAGGCTACTTCGCCCTGAAACTTCACACTGAAGTTTCTCAGCTTCAGTCATGCATACATGGAACTGACAGCGGCCATCTGGCCAATACGAAGAAGGCCATCTTGAGAAAGAAGTAGCACTCACCCCGGAGGATGACTGAGCAGAGCAGAGAAGACAGCCACATTCCATCTTCATCTTCTGAGCAGTTGACTTTCTACTGCAGGTTGTGAAAACCAATAACCTTTCTATGTTGCACAAATCAGTTTGGCACTGGTTTCCGACCGTAATAACCACAGCTTGGAAGTGTACAGATACATAAAGGTTTACATTTTAAAGTTATTTCTTTGATGAGTCTGTGAAGAGAAGATGTCAGATGTGAAGTCTAGAGGCAGAAATCGAATTGGGAATTTACTACAACAGACAGAAGCAGATGGGACTATGTCAGAATGGACAGAGAGAAGGGCATGGGATCTGGTGCTTACTAGAACAAGGGTGACTGCGACTGGATGGCTGGTCGTGATGGGGTCCCAAGAAGCAGCGCCAGGAGGAGACCAGCATGTTTATGACCTGCAGTAAGTGGACAGTGATGTCACTGAATACACAGGTACTATGCAGGGAGGCCTAGTTCAGTGCTGAGATGGACTACTCTGAGCATGTTAAGGTGACGGGCTTGCCCAAGAGCAGATAGGCCCAGCAGAAGCGTGAGTGATGAATTCTGTCATGTGAAAGATCAGAGCCGTGGTGGTCTGAGGGGGCCTGCTGGCCTTTCAGACCAGCAGGGTGGGTTAGACATCCCAGGGAGAGAGTGCAGTGTCCAGGCAGAGAGCGCAGAGACTGAGCTTTGAACTCTGGGAATGTGAGGAAAATAGAGTCTACCCGGGAGCAGCGGAGAAGCAGACTAAGTGGGTTCTGTGACAGAAAGGGTTCTTGTAAGCTTTGGAGGAAGGGCTTTGTGTGCCGCCTTGAAAAGAGTAAGAACTTCCCATCAGCTCTCACCTCCACCCGTGCAGCTAGTGTGGTTCTGCACAAGGCAAGACTTGCCGTCTCAGTCTATAAGGTACAGACAGTATCTTGTCATTATAGGACTGTGGTGGGATGCCAGGGAATACTGGCAAATCCCTACGTCCAGAGCCTTCCACACAGATGTTCCACGCAGGCCAGGCTCCTCCCTGTCCACGCTTTCCCTATCAATGCTGGCCACTGACCACATCAATGCTAGCCACTGACCACGTCTGTGTTCTGAGTCTTAACAGAGGAAGATGACCTTCAAGTGCCTAGAATCGTTAAGCCTCAGCTGGCTTTGAATTCATTTCATAGCCCAGACTGGCCTTGAACTCCTGATCCTTCTACCTTTGCCTCCCAAGTGCTAGGACTGCAGGAACATGCCCCACACCTAGCTTCTGAATGATACTTATGTCTCCTCCCTTGTTCCTGTAACAATTGATCTAAAAGATGGAATGAGGAGTGAACAGGAAGAAGTTTGCAGACAGAAGGGTTGGGGAGGTCATGCTGAGGGAAGGAAGAGACACCAGTCTGTAGCTCCCAGGACTGAGGGATCCCTGACTCCCCAGGGGTGGGCTGATACTTAGCCACTGGGAACAGAGCCAATGTTTGCCACACTGTGGGCCTCGGAAGGAAAATCATATGTAAGGCAGACAGCTATTGAGGAAGATAGAGCCATTGTAGGGAAACTATAGAGTGGATAGGAGCTTTGCTTACAAGAGGGAGAAATTCAGGGGAGGGTGATTCTTGTGAATAGAAAGGTTCTCATAGGGATTGTGTGTGTGTGTGTGTGTGTGTGTGTGTGTGTGTGTGTACATGTATCTGCAAGTGCATGAAGTGTCCCTACGCTGTTGTTAGGAAACATTCTTCATTGCTCTTCTACCCTGTTCACTCAAGCAGAGTCTCTCCATCAAACTCAAGAGTTCACAGATACAGCTAGGCTTGCTAGTCAAACTCAGAGTTCACAGATACAGCTAGCCTTGCTAGTCAAACCCAGAGTTCACAGATACAGCTAGCCTTGCTAGTCAAACCCAGAGTTCACAGATTCAGCTAGCCTTGCTAGTCAGCTTGCTCTAGGGATTCCACATCTCTGCCTGAGGCTAGAATTCCAGCAGCCACTCATGTGGGTTTCGGAGGATCCAAACTCCAGTCCTCACACGTAGATTTGAAGTACTTTAATCACTGAGTCATCTCCTCAGCTCTGGGGCTTGTTATTTTCATAGGCAACGTATGTTCTGAAGAAACCAAACTGGAGGGAAATTCATTGCACACATGTCCCCCACACAGTATGTAGAGTACACTGAATAACCTGGTAACGTAGGCACACACCTGCAAAGACATATGTACACACACACACACACACACACACACACACACACACACACACACACTAAAATAGCAAGCCCTAGGAGAACCTTTCTATTGACAAGAATCACCCTCCCCTGAGTTCCTCCCTCCTGTCAGCCAAGCTCCTGTCCACTCTACCATAGTTGAAGCAAGCTCTTCTCTCAGCAGTGAGATCGGAAGATACTTTTTGAGGCTTACCTCACAGAAAAGACTGAGGCAATATGTTTACTCAAGTCTAGTTATTAGCATTTTATTCCCGACTATCTCTAATTGATAGCCTATGAAACACAAATTAATTTTGAACATAAATTCTGGAAATATCTGGTCCTTGGTATATAAGAAATATAACCACAGTCAGTTGTATGGGTGCACACCTTTAATCCCAGTACTTGGAGGCAGAGGCAGAAGAAGCAGGCAGATCCCCATGATTTCAAGTCCAGCTTGGTTTACATAGTGAATTCCAGAATAGCTAGAACTATATAGTAAGACTCTGTCTCAAAAAATGAACACCAACAAAAGAAAGTCTAACCAGATTAAGGGAACCCTTAAAATGATCTAGCTCCCCATTTTACTATGCAAATATAGCTAGTAAGAAGGGCCCTTACTAGTTCTGTGCTCTCTAGAAATGTGGACATCCAAGTTGTGACCCTGGCAGCTCCAGAAAGACAGGGTTGGCTGGCCAGGCTTAGAGACAGAGCCCCTCTGCAGCTGCAGAGGTAATGGCCTAGGATCTGAATGTTTCAGAGATGCCACTCAAAGGCGGGCACACATATCCTTTTGTTTGCTGGCATGTGCAAACTGGTTTAATTAACCAATACAGATCATCTCGACCAAGTGTTACGTGATTTACTTCACCTGAGCCCCTGACAGGGTCCGAAGCACGAGGACTTGCACCCTCAAGCCCCAGACAATGAGCAACTAAGATCGGAGCAGGAAGGGACAGTGAGAGGAGGACATCACAGGCCGGACATGAGGAGTGGTGACCACGCAGGGGGAGGAGACAGAAGCTTCTCTGAGTTCTGTGGTCCCCTGTGGTCCAGCAAGCCAGGACCTTAGGGACCAGAGGTAACATCAATACCTTGCCTGGGTGTGTGATTTGTACAGTTTGGCTCCGGTGTCATTTGTCTTTTAAGGATCTGACTGTGACACTCCCAAGAAGTCTCAGTTCTCAGTGAATAAAGCAGGAAAGGTTAGCCCCCTCCCCCAGTCAACACTGTCTTGCCTGAAACCCTTGAAAGAGCTTGAAAATGAAGCAAAAACATCCTTCTCCTTGCGGTTCTCCCTTGTCTAAGTAGATGCAATCATCGTAGGTACAGTTATATCGCTCTTTGGGGGGGGGAGTTGTATTTTCTTTATTTACATTTCAAATGTTATCTCCTTTCCCGGTTTCCCCTCTGGAAACCCCTATCCCATCCCCTTCCCCTGCTTCTATGAGGGTGCTCCCCACCCACCCACCCATTCTTGTCTCCTGGCTCTGGCATTCCCCTACACTGGAGTTTCGAGCCTTCATAGGACCAAGGGCCTCTCCTCCCATTGATGCCTGACAAGGTCATCCTCTGCTACACATGTGGCTGGACTCATGGGTCCCTCCATGTGTACTCACTGGTTGGTGGTTTAGTCCCTAGGAGCTTTGGGGGGAGGGGTCTGGTTGGTTGATATTGTTGTTCTTCCTACGGGACAGCAAACCCTTCAGCTCCTTCAGTCCTAGCCATTAAAGGCTAGGCTCACAACCAAAAACTATCACTCTTTTTAAAATTAGATATTTGCTTTATTTACATTTCAAATGGTATCCCCTTTCCTCTGAAAACATCCTATCACATATTCCCTCCCACTGCTTACCAACCTCCCCTGTCACTCTCCTGACCTGCCATTCCCCTACACTGCTGCATCTAGCCTTCACAGGACCAAAGGCCTCTCCTCTCACTGATGTCTGAAAAGGCCATCCTCTGCTACATATCTAGCTGGAGCCATGGGTCCCTCCATGTTTATTCTTTGGTTGGTAGTTTAGTCTCTGGGAGCTCTGCAGGTGCTGGTTGGTACATATTATTGTTCCTCCTATGGGCTGCAAACCCCTTTAGCTCCTTGGGTCCTCTCTCTAGCTTCTCCATTGGGGACCCTATGCTCAGTCTATTGGTTGGCTGTGAGCGACGGGTATTTTGATCATCTTCTAAGAAGGATCAAAGTATTCACACTTTGGTCTTCCTTCTTCTTGAGCTTCATGTAGTCTGTGAGTTGTATCTTGGGTATTCTGAGCATATGGGCTAATATCCACTTACCATCGAGTGCATACCGTGTGTGTTCTTGCTTGACTGGGTTACCTCACTCAGGATGTTATTTTCTAGTTCCAGGGAGCTGGGTGGCTCCACGGCCTTCTGTATCACTCTTTTTAAACCACCTACTAACTGGCAAGCCTGACAGGGCTCGGAATTACGCTTATATGCAGAGTGCCAGCAGATGGCGCCCTTTGTCGAGTATTGCTGCGATTGCCCGTGGAGAAAAGTGTTTGGCCTGGCGTCTTTCATTTGGGTAGCACAAGTAGTGTTTTCAACTGTTTATTATGCATGAGCCAAAATTCCATGAATGTGTAACATTTTCTCCCGTATTTCCCTTTTTTATAACATCATTTAAATTCCGTATTAATAATTTAAAAATGTTCTGGATTTTAATCACTTTTCTCATCTCTAAAATATCTGATGAAGAGATTTTTTCCCCCTGCTGAAGGTGACATAGAGGAAATGATCTGCAAGGAAGGAAGAAGAAAGCCTCACTCTTAAATCGAGCTCACCACCCCGTCGAGTGCATCACCCCATCTTTTCCGTTTAATTGAATAGTATTTATTTAATTAATAAAAAATATCTGTCTAGTGCAGGTTTCAGAAATTCAAGGCTAGAATAGGCTGCCATTAATAAAACAAGTTTTTTTTTTTTATATCCAAGTTTAATTATGGTGGTGTGTGTTTGATAGCTTGTTACTGTAAATAAAAAGGATAAAGGCAGCCCTTCACTGGAGTGGCTGGAGAGCTGTGAAATATGTACCTAATTAAAACTATTGCTGTAAGAGGCCAATAAAGTACATGTGCCTACTAGATGTCTTATTCTAATGAATCCCGGCTAATTTGCTTTGACTGATGAATTTCGGTGTTAGTGGTAGGGCTGAATAATTATGAAATTTATCACAAGATACAAGGACTCATTAAGGATTACTCAGGTTGAGTAAGAGGAATGTTTTCTTTGTCAAGAACTCAGGCCTTGACCGACATAATTACAGCAATGCTCAAAGAATACCCTGATTCCAGACCAGGCCCCAAGTGAGTGTTCAAGGCCAGGACTGGGCTTGTGTTCCCAGATGAGATGGGACGGGCCGCTGAGGCCACCGGAAATCTGCGGTGCATCACCTCTGGAATAAACACCTGTGTAGTACACGGACCATCTCATCAGTGGTTCTAACGATGACCCTTCCCTCCCTGTGTTTTTATTGAAAACATTTCCCCATTCTTCATGAGGAAAAGCGTACAAGGTTAGCATTCAGCAAGGACACTGCTGTGGGAAGCATACGGTCTGCTCTCCAAATCCTTGCGGTTTCCTGACCTCTCTCCATGTTCAGCTTATTAATTAATCGGGAGTTCATTAAACCCTGGCTGGTAGACTAAGAAACGGAAGCTGTGACTAGAGTCGTGTTGCCAGCCTCACGTAAGCAACTCCCAGAATGCACCACAGGTCACATATATCCGAGGTGGAAATGGGAATTCTAATGGTTAAACGATGGGACATCTCGCCTCACACTGCTGGGTAAGCAGGCTGACGGTGGAGAAGACACACCAAGATCCCTCTCCTGAGAAAACAGGACATGGAGCCAACCAGACGACGACGCTTCCCTGGACAGTCAGGGTCCCAGCTGAGGGAAAGTGGGTCAGTGAAAGACCACTGTGAGACCCCGAATCAGTGTGTTGGCCTGGGGACCAGGCAGCAGGGGCCAGCAGTGAGGGGGATGGGCAGCAAGGCCTACTAAATGACACTGGATGACAGCTCAGCTGGAAGTCTTGTAAGACAAATGCAGACTTATTTTTCCCTCCGGCACCAGACATGGCTGTTCTCAGCGCTGCAAACCAGGGATGGCACAAGTCTCATGGACTTGTGATCTCAGAGCAGATACAACATGGGGGGATTTCTCTTTTTGCTCACAAGTCAACATTTCGTATAAACAAAGAACTTGGAGTTCTTTGGTTTAGAAGCAGATATATAAATATATAGATGTATGTACAAACACACACATACACACACATGCTTCTAAATCTGATTTAAAACAATGATAAAGTCAACTGGTTACATGTCTGACCAGTTAAGTGGTCCAGCCAATTAACCCTTTGCTCTCTGGTTTTCTTCCCAAAGATAACTTCAAATCAAACTTTTCCAATTTGTTTTGCATTGAAATGTCAGGTACATATTATGTAAAAGTTCAACCTTTTATGCCAAAGGTCAGAACTCATTAAATAGTTTACAGAACTCTAAAATTATTGCTTTTATTTCTTTAAATCTCCCAACTCAGAAAGGTACATTCCCTTAAGGAGAAAAAAATTAACCCTGAGATTCAGAAGAAGGCAAGGATGGAGACTCCCCAATCTTCCTGTCACGTCTCCCTTTCCCCTCAATGTTCACCTAAAAGAAACAATCGCCAGCAATCCATAGTGCTTACTGAGTAAAGAACAATGTTTTATATTGTTATGTGAGTCTCTCACAACTTCCCTAAGAGGTAGTCTCATAGCGACATGTTTTTTTTTTAATTTCACAAAATAAGAAACTTTTGTATGTGAGTCATAAAACTCTGAGGGGGATCTGTCTGCTGAAAGCAATAGAATCATCCTCCACCTCAGATCTGTCTGTCTGTCTGTGAAACCACCACACAATGCCATCTTTTGTTGGAAACATGTAGTGGTGGTTTGAATATGCTTGGCACAGGGAATAGCACATTTGAGAGGTGTGGCCTTGTTGGAATAGGTGTGGCCTTGTTGGAATAGGTGTGGCCTTGTTGGAATAGGCTGGGCACTGTGAGTGTAGGCTTTTAGATCCTCCTCCTAGCTGCCTGGAAGCCAGTCTTTTTCTAGCAGTCTTCAGATGAAGATGTAAAACTCTCAGCTCTGCCTGCACCATGCCTGCCTGGAAGCGACCATATTCCTGCCTTGATGATAATGGGATGAACCTCTGAACCTGTTGGGCAGTCCCAATTAAATGCTTCCCCTATAAGACTTGCCTTAGTCATGGTGTCAATTCACAGCAGTAAAACCCTAACTAAGACAGTCCTACGGCTACCTTGAGAATCTTCTAGATTTCACTACTGCTTCAACTTTCTTAGCACGCGGTGGGGGTGGGGGTGGGGGGTGGGGGAAATGGCCACTGACTCTAATGCCAGAGCTGTCAGTTCAAAGAAAGGCCTGTGAGGTTGTCATCCAATTGGAAGGCTTTTCTCAGGGAACTATAGGGATGCAGGAGGCCCGGACACCATATTGAAAACCAAGCCACCGGTGGCAAGACCACTACCCCACCATCTGGCTCTCTTGTATCTTGAATTCCTGTATCTGCAATCTGGGCTGCTGGAACAGTTCAGATGTTAAAGGATTTAGGAGCTACACTGAGGGGCCTTGGTATAAACTCAGAATAGATCTACCTGCCTTCCGAAACCTTGTCTCCTCCAAGCAGTGATTTATATACACTGCTTCGTTTTTATGGCTTCCTGAGTTAGTTATTTCAGACTAAATCTGTGTGTTATAAGCCTCAGTGTGCATGATTTCTTAGGTTTTTAATTACAAAATGTAGTTTTGACCTATTAAATCATGTGTGAGGTAAATTTACCATAATAAAGCCTTATTAATCCCCTACAATTAAGAATTTACAGTTCTTTGCTAACTTTTTATTGAATTTCCCATGAGGACCTTCGCACAACTGATCGCTAAGAAACTTTTTAGCCTATAACCAGAGAGCCAAAGCGGGAATACCATTTAGAAAAACCGCTTCATACGTGGAGCCAGACTGCCTGTCTCTGGAAACAGTGTCTCATTGAGGTCTATAGCAACCCTGTGGGGTGACCACTGTGGTTCCTGTTTTATAGGCGGAGAAACTGAGGTTTGCAACATGATGTAACTGACCAAGGTCACAAAGCTTCCACGTGACTTCAGCCAGGTCTCTGGGCACCAAAATACCCGTTCCGAGTCAGAGTTGCCAGTGCCGCTCTCCATGATAATTACAGGCCAATGCCATATTGACTACTCCTCCAGCTCTGCTACCGCTAGTATATATTTATTACTATTTATTTAGCTCATTAATTCTCAAAACAAGTCCGTGAGGGGGTTGCCATTTATCATCCCCATTTTATAGGTGAGAAAACAGAAGCCTAGAAAGGTCGCACAGCCTACCCAAGGTTCAGTGCTCTGTGAGTGGCTGAAACAAACACACGCCAGTGTGGCGGGCTGCAAAATCCCTTTTCCTAGCCCCAGCTGACACTGCCCCGAGCTCTCCCTGTCTGCCATCTCCCTGCAGGACCCCAAAGCTCAGCAGGGGGCTCCGCTTCTTTTCTCTGACCTCCCTTTGCTCTCTGTGTTTTCACAGCCTGGAGAGGGAAGGCCTTGGGTCTCCAGGGGCAGACAGGCCTGGTACCTTTCTGTGCCGTCTGTAAGTGGCACAAATTTCTCATGGTGCCATGATGATTCTGGAAGGATGCGTGTCAAAGGTGGTCAGGTGTTCACGTCTCAGTCTCGAAACCCAGCTAAGTCTTCCTTTCCGCAAACCCCTTCTGCAGATGGTTTGATCAGCTGCCCTGTAAGCCTCCAAAGCCTTCTGTGTACTCTTTTTAGCCTTAATCACCACTTTCTTTGTGCCATGGTCTCTTTTGAGTATGTCTGTCTCCCCACAGGGTTCTGAAGTTCTTAGGGTAAAAGACTATATCTCATCTCCACGTCTCCAGATAGAAGCCCAGGGCCTTAGGCATTCAAGCTCTTAAAATCTTTTAATGAATCGAATTGAAACGCCATGCATTTAGTATTGTTGGCTTTACTTCGGAAAAAGTGTGCTGCATGTTCCAAGGTCTCTCAGGAAGATAGAGAACTACTCCCACTAAAGCCACACCAGACTATTTGCTGCGGGGGGGGGGGGGGGGGGAAGGAGGGTGTCTTCCTTACTGAACTATCTTTCCTCAGTGAGACTCAGTTGATCGCAGCATGTCTGAAGAAACCTCTGGGTGGGGTGTGGACCCTGTGTCCTGTGAATGACTGTAGTCGCTCTCTGCTATGAGCTAGAAGTTTGTGTCTTTCCAAAATGAACATATTGAAAACCAACCCATCAAAGTGTTGCTGCCAGAAGGCGGGTCCTTTGCCAGGTGGCTAGGTCACAAGAGTGAGACCCATGGGTATAGATTAGCACCCTTATAAAACAGACCCCAGAGAGCTGCCTACGTAATTTTAGTGTGTGAAGACAAAGCTGAAACCACCTTGATCCTGGACTTCGTTGCCACTAGAACCCTGAGGACTAGTTTTGGTTGTTTACAAACTTCTAAGTTATGATTTTTTTTTCACGCAGATGAACCAGACACTTTCTGTCTTCATTGGGAGGATGGTGGATGGAGACTTGTCCTTTATCCAAATCTGCTTTCAATGGCATGGACTAGAACCTAGAAATTCTGGGTTATAATTCTGGCCAAGGACAAGATCCGGACAGATCTGGAGTTTTGACCTGAGATCTAGATAAAGTGTGAGAGGTGATGATATTGGTGACAACGTTGGTGATGATGTTGGGTGAATAGGACAGAGAAGATGGGTGTAGTCCGGGGCTATCCTGAGAGGCCTGTGCTTCTTGACCATTGCTGAGATGACTGCTGGATGTGTGGTTGGTGACTGAAGGCCCCCTGCCGTAGAAGACATTCCTATACTCCTTTGTTAAGAAACAGAGATAGTGAGGAACAGAGTACTGTGTGAAAAATCTGAGTTTGGGGCCTGAGTACTCAGATTTTCATTCTGATGATGCTAGGAGCTGGCTTGGTGGCCTGTGAGGTACTCTCTGTACCTCAGTGTTCCCATCTGTAAAATGGAACTGTAAATAATGATGCCCCACGAGGTTCCCAAGAAGATTAACTGAGGATTTCTATGGTAAGTATCCACTAGATAGCCACTCTCATAGAGGGAGGCCAGCCCAGCGACTCCAGATTCCACTGCAGAAAGCAGTGCTGGAGGCAGGTGGACTGTGATGCTTGGTCTCTACAACCTGGCCAGGTCATTCTGGAAGAATCTGACTCAACCCTCCTTAACTTAGGGGGAAAAGAACGACAACAATGTGTCTTGACACAGGTGTGTGGGTGTGGCCATGAAGCTGAGAAAGTGAGGAAGTGTGAAGCCTGCCTCTGGACTCTACCGTGGCCTGAGGCCAGTGGGGACATGTCAGGGACCTGGAACAGCAGGTTTTGTGAGGCATTTCTCAGCCAGTGGTAATCACCATCCTCTGGTCTGGTGGCTGAAGGGAGAGGTGTCTGTGAGATGGCAGATGGATTGCACATCACTTCTGGGTGAGGACAGTTTCTGGGCACTTAGTGGCCTTGAACTATTTTTCTTCTCTTGACCGTTCATCTCCTTTGTCTCTTCTGAGGCTGAGCTCAGCCCCAGAAGGGGCTTTATCTGCTTAGGGCTGTTCCCCTCCCCCACCCTCCTCCACCTTCCCTGGTTCCTATCCGGGGATAGGCAGTGATTGAAATTATTGATTCAATCAGTTTATTCTCCCGCCGAGTGGCTTCATAGCTGGATGGCTGATTCAGGCTGGGTCTCAGCACAGTCGACTGGCTGCCTCTGCTTAACGCCAGGGGCAATTGGGACTGCAGAACCTCCTGGGGTGTCATCAATGCAGACCCAGAAGGACTTGACTGTGAATGGGCTTCCGGTTTCAGCTGCTGCTACTGGATCCTGGGGAAGAGAGACTCATCCAGTTTCTCTCAAGGCAGAGTCCATTAGCGTGGTCCATTCACGAGAGGCCAACCAAACACCCAAGGTTGCCTCAAACCCTGATGGTGAACAGGTACCAGAAGCCTCTCAGATTGTTCCTTTCTGGAATGATCTGGAGCCAGGAGACCAAAGATGTTGCTACTTTTTAAAATGATAATAAAGGCATAATGGGGGGGGGGGGCGGTGATTTTGGCAGGTGTGTGACTCGGTTTCTTACTGTTTGCAAATGTCTTCGCTCTCTACTGAATCTCATAAGTTCTCTCTTCAGTCCTCATTCATTTTTACAGGGATTCTGTGTTGCTGAAGTAATGTGTGTGGATCGGGCACAACGTTCTGTGGACAGACACAATATTACAGAAGTAATTAAACTGACGACCTGTAATGAAAAGAGTGTGGGATAAGTCGCTTGGGTTGCAATTTTCTCTCTGTATTTTTACATTGCCAGGGATAGCGCTGTTGACGTGAATAGGCCAGTATTGATTTCATTTAAAATTTTCACATCTTTAGGATGTGAGCAGTGATCTGTGGGCCAGTACTGTGGCATCCCAGCGTATCCCCCGCTAACAAAATACTACATTAAAAGGATTTTTCTATTAGAATTCACAGAGAATAAAAGAGGTTATGAGAATGCTAGAAGTTTTTAACCGACCAAAGAAATATAAAGTCACCACCTTCATTTTACTCTTAATTAATTGAATTATTGGACCTTATATAATCTTCTGTTAAACGCCTAAAAGAAAGCAGGCAGGCCCTTGGGCTGGCTGTGTGGAACACTTTGTTTTCTGATGGTACTGACTTCAATGACCCTCTGAGAAAGTCCCCGATGTCGCTCTCACTCCCCCTAGAAATGGATTTCAAATGCGACAGTGATTCCTTAATGCCGCCCTATTAACAGGTTCCAATTCAGCGGCTGGAAGTTACCATTGTCTAACAATAGTCGCACAAATTAGATTTTCAAACTTTCCAAGATGTGGCTTCTCCTGATGCCTGAGTCTGCCAGTCATACAACAAAAGGCTGAGGGGGAGACGTATTTGGGGTGTAGCATGAGAGAAGCCGGGGTCTGGTTAGTTTTGAACAGCCCCTCCGCCACAGTAGATTGGGGAGTGAGAGTTTGGGGTGACAGGAGAAAATGTGGACAGTGAGCCCAGGACAGCCTTTGGTTCTGCCTTCCACGGGCCTATATTCAGATGCGCAGGCTTCGGTGAGCAATGGTGTCTCCCTCTCAGTCCCCTGTGGGACTGAAAGGTATCTTTCCAGCTGCCTTGGATACAGCCAAAGGCTTGAAAAGCATGCACAGGGGAAGATCTTTCAAGAACCACAGGTGACAGGTCCTCTTATAGTTTTGTAGTGCTGGCAATTCTCTGGATTGCAGAGTTCTGCCTGCCTGCTGGCCAGGCAAAGAGGAGACCATCAGCCTCTAGAGAACAGACGTGTGAAAGAAAGCCCTGAGCCCAGCCCAATGCGTTTAAGAAAGACAGGGATGTGAGCTCACTGCTCGTGGTTGGAAGGGGGATGGATACACAGACTCCAGCCTTATTGTTAAACCAGAAAGGGGCATTGATGAAGCCACAGAGGAAGGTACATTATGGATTCTGGGTCTTCCCCAAGAAGAGCAGTAACAGATGAAGATGTTACACATCAACAGATGCGAGTGGTTTCTAGACACATCCATGTGAACCCAATAAAAGTAATGCCAACATTGTTGTCTAGATTGTTAGAATACAATCTCAGCTGTTAAGGGCCCATCTGAGTCGCCAACCTTTTGATATCCTGACATGATGTTAGCCTACTACAAATGTGTTGTGCCACATTCATAGCTATCCTGGGACATATGCGGTCTGTAGGTTGGACATGCCAGCCTGTATTATTTCCATAGACTCCAGCAAAGCAATTTTTATTTAAAAAGAACAGCTTTGTAAATAATAAACAAATAAACAAAATGTGACAATGGTGTCATACCTTGTTGAGAAAGACTTTTTCTTTTTTTAAAAAAAATTGGACATATTCTTTATTTACATTTCAAATGTTATCCCCTTATCCTAGTTTCCCCGCTTCCCAGGTAGCCCCTATCCCATCTTCCCTCCCCCTACTTCTATGAGGGTGACCCTCTACCCACCCCTCTCCCACCTCCCTCCTCTCGGTGCCTCAACTCCTGGGGCATCTATAGAGTCTTCATAGGACCAAGTACCTCTCCTCTCATTGATGCTTGACAATGCAGTCCTCTGCTCCATATGCAGCTAGTGCCATGTGTACCCCTTGGTTGGTGGTTTAGTCCCTGGGAGATCTGGGGGGTCTGGCTGGTTGATATTGTTGTTCTTCCTATGGGGTTGCAAACCTCTTCAGCTCCTTCAGTCCTTTGTCCAACTCCTCCATTGGGGACCCCTCTGAGAAAGACTTTCAAAGAGGCTCTAGTATGAAGATAGGCACTAACCAGGCACGTCTTGAGCACAACAAAAAGGAAGATGATATGATCCTCCAGTGAAATCACAGAATAGGTTAAAACAACAACAATATCATTATCAACAACAGCAGCAAAACCATCAGAAACATCTCTGCAGGAAGCTTTTCTCCAAACCACCCTATGAAATTCCATTCTATGAAATGACGCCACGCATGAATGAAGGTTTGCTACCTCTGCCCAGCTCTCCCCTGTAGTAGCCTACCACTGGGATCCACATTTCTAGAACGGAGGACAAGCTTGTGGCTATGCACTGAGAGAGCTCAGGAGGCAGAGTGATGTCATACCTTATGAACTTAAGTCCAGGGGCGCAGGCATTCTGGAGTTCCTCCTAATCATCCATCCAATCTCACCTCAAGGAGAGCCAGACAGCAAAGTGGGCGGAATGGAAAATGTATGTTCTTAGTAAGCAGAGCTTTGGCCTCCAGAGCAAGGAAACCTGGAGTCTGTCACCTGTTCTCTAGAGACACCAGGTCCTGTCTAGTCTGTCTGGTTCTCAGTAGGATCTGGCTACTGGGACTGGAGAGTTTTCTTTCTCTTCCTTATTCAGAACCTCCATTATGATTCTCAAGCTTGTTACTTTGTTGCTATAAAAGACTGACCTACTGAACAGAAGAGTGGGGGTGGGATGGGTTGGGTTGGGTGGGATCCACACAGACTACAGTCTTGTTACCGATGCCCCAGCAAAGGGCTGGCTCGTCTATCCTAGGTCTTAGTTTTAAAGGTCCTTGAAATCTCCTGGGAGGCAGAGGAGTTATTTAAAGAGTTGGAGAAGGAGCAAATTAGCCTACCACATAACCGCCATACCTCGTCTCGACAGCAAGATTTTACTAAAATGATTGTGATCTGCCCTGTCCCCTGCGACCAGCTGAATAAGATCCTCTGTTAGAATAGTCAACACAATCCTTCTGTCCTTCAAACAATCCACATGCTGTTTCTATATTAGGAACCGGTTTATCAGTTTCTCCTATGGGCAGGTCAGCACACCTAAGGTGATTCGGGCGGTTCATGGGCAGACATATTAAAGTATATTGTTTCACTGAGTGAGAAAGATTTTTCCATTTAAAATTATTTCCAATCCTGATTAATTCAAAGAGCTCTCCTCCAGCAATGCAACATGTCTTTAAAGCCCGTTCAATAATTTATTTGGTCTCCCTTCTAAGAAAGGGCATGCCTTATCCTAAGAGGTTTCAACAGGACATAATATCTAGTAATCACTTAGGAACATTTCATCTTTAAATAACTTTCTTTTGTTTAAGTCAAACAGAACACCTTTCATAGTGTTACTAAGCAGTAACCGCAGGTTATATAATACTTAGCACGAACCAGGAAGTGCTCAGACAAGCCCTTCTGTCATCCCCCACTTAACACCCGAGGACACGATGGATGCAGAGGGATGGCCACCTCGATTGAAGGTGGTAAAGGTAGGTCCATTTCTGTTACTGTGGCTTTGAGAGAGAATGGGTGGACACCATCACTAGCCATCCCAACCCACTCATCACTACCTATGAAATGTACTGGTGTCTTGTTTGACCTTGGTTCTCTCATCCCACTTAGTTCCAGACTCTGGATTTAGTCAAGTCTAGCTTGGCCACATCTCAGCAGAACAGCACTGCCTGCCTCTGAGGTGCGTCTCCTTGTCGTTAGCACAGAGGCTGAGCCTAACCCTCTGTGATTGGCAACTGGGAAAGTGGGTAAAACCTTGACACATGGGAGACTGTCATCCAGATCGTTGACACAGAAGGACGACTATGGATCTGCGGAAGGACCCAGGGCCACATGGATGTCCAGTTCACTGTCATGGGAGGCTGTGGGCTCTCCCCGGGACACTTGCTTGTTTTCTCTGTGAAGTTGGGGTGGAAATGGCATTGATTTCCAGACAGAGTGGCTTCTGGAGAGACTCTAGGCTCACTCTGTGTTCCAGACTGAATCATTGTCAGAAGCGAAACTGATTAGATCATGTCTGCACTTTTGAAAACCTTCATAAAAGTCTAGAAAAGGGGGCGTCTTTCAGGGCCTGAGAGATAGCTTAGCAGGTAAAGGCACTTGCTGTCCGGCCTGATGACTTCAGTTTGATTCATGGAACCCATATGGTAGAAGGAAAGAAATAACTTCTGAAAGCTGTTCTCAGCCATCCATAGGAACACCGTGGTACGAGCACACCTTCCACACCTATAGGCACACACCTACACAAATAAATAATTACATACACACATAGGCACACATACACAAATTCATGTAATGCATTTTAAAATGTTTTATATTATAAATATAATTGATGTTTTATTATAATTAAAGTCCTAAGTATAGTTAGTAAGAAAAGAGCATCACTGACAACTTTGACAACAGAACTTTTTACATGTATGCATGCAAAATATGTATATTTATATGTATACACACCTATCTGAAGACATTATATATTTATGTATTTATATTTATTGTGTGTGTACATGTATGGAGGTCTGAGACTGCTAAGTATCTTTCTCAATAGCTTTTAGCTTTATTTTTTTGAGACAGGGCCGCTCTGTGAACCTGGAGCTCCCTGATCGGCTAGGTGGGTTGCCCAATGAGCTCCAGGAATTTGCCTGTCTCCCTGACCCTTAATGTAGCCAAGTCAGCCCCACCCTCTTCTCCTCTCTTAACAGCAGTGCCAGGGATCTGAGCAAATGTCCCCATCCTGATGCAACAAGAGCTTGACCAACTGAGCCATCTGTCCAGCCTCACATACGATCTGTTCAGAAGTGAAAGCGAGATCAGTCATATACACTATATGTGTTTCTTCGATCTATGCACTGCGTATATGTACCCTTGGACCCAGGCGCAGAGGCCAGAGCAGGATGCTGATATTTCCCCCCCATCCCCCAGATGCTTGTTGCCTTGAGACAATCTCTCACTGAACTGAAAACTCACCTTAGGCGAGGCTGGGTGGCCAGTGAGTTCTTGGCATCCGCCTGTCTCTGGCTCCTAAGACAGGTTTACCGGCAAGCACCCGGCACGTTCAGCTCTTTATGTGGGTGCCGGAGATTCGAACTTGGGCAGAACCAGTGCCCACTGAGCCGTCTCAGCAAGCCCGCTATATATTTTTAAAGTGAAAATGAGATCGTATCCAGCACATAGCATCTTAACTTCCTTTTTCACTTAAATCAGCTGTAGTTTTTCTGATCTTGGGCCGTGGCCTTGTTTAGAAGGCTGTTCCCGATTGGGCAAGGTTTGAAATGACAGAGTCTAGCTCACCATAATAAGACTGTAAATGAATGGTCTTACGACCACTGTCAAGAGCCATTAGTGTAACAAGATATCACTCCCAAGTCAGGGGGAAAACTCCTTTTGTCTGTGTGGAGTCTGATCCTTTTCTATATTTGGGGCTTCATCAAAGGGGAGGTTTGTGGTAGTCTTTCTCATTTTCCACTCAAATCTCAGAAAACTGCTTGATTTAAAATGCAGCCTCCCTTCTCTCCGTTTGTCATCTCTGAAACGTGTTTTAAAAAGTGTTAAAATGAATAGGGAAACACTCCGAAATACAGTAATAATATTTTAGGCAGGTAAAAGCATATCCTGGTACAGAGGCAAATACGTTCATGCAGAAAGAAAGAGATGTTGCTTCAGGTGTCCGCTCTCTCTAATTTAAGGAGCCAAGCACTTTTGAGGTTTGCAATGGTGGGGTGGGGGGAGCCTTTCCCAAGCACAGTCTGATGGCAGCAACAGGGGCCCTTAAAGGAGTTTCCCTCTGTCTTATTTTGAATGTTTTTCACATGTTGAAATCTTTCCTGGTGGCCGAACCCTAAGACTCTCCGACTCCTAGAAACATGCACTCCCTTCCCACTCCTGGTCTCCCAACCCCTCTGGCTTTAATTAATACCGTACAATAGAATTCTGACTCTACAGCCAAACCACCATCAGCTATAATCTTGTCAACTCTCACGAGCCAAACAGAAACACACACTTTCTCTCTTTGTCCGGGTGCTCGCATCTATTATTTAATTTCCAGAGAATCCCCGTTTTGCTTGTCTGTGCTCCCCCTCTCTCGCCTGCTTATTTATTTACTAGTCATATTTTCCCCCACAGAAAGCCAAAGTGCAGAAGCTCTGTAAATGGAATCCTGAGGACTCTAATGGTAGCGGCCTCAGTCCCTGACAGCTAAGCCCCCTCTCCCAGCTGCAGCGCGCGGCCTGACAGAGAGGGTCTCCATCTTCCCTGAGAGCAGCAGGTGAAAAAGGCCACATCAGCAGCCGTCTTCGCACATACACCAGGAAGCATCACTGCAGCGTCTGGGGCAAGTTTTAATGCTGCTCTTCTTTATATGTGCAGAAGGGAACAACAGATGACACAACACCGTGTTTGCCGTTTGCCTCTGCTTAAGGGTTGAGGCAAGTGTGCGCACATGTGATTATTCAAGGGCCCCATTGGTACCTACTGGTGTATGTGTGGTGTGTGTGTGTGTGTGTGTGTGTGTGTGTATGTGTGTGTGGTGTATGGTATGAGTATGTGTGATGATGTGTGTGTGTGTGGTGTATGTGTGGTGTGTGTATGGTATATGTATGGTATGTATGTGTGGTGTGTGTGTAGTGTGGGTATGTGTGATGATGTGTGTGGTGTGTGTGTGGTGTGTATGTGTGTGATGTGTGTGTGTGATGTATGTGCAGTGTATGTGGTGTGTGTGTATGTGTGTGGTGTGTGATATGTGTGTGTGATGTGTGTGTGATGTGTGTGTGGTGTGTGGTGTGTGTGTGTGTGTGTGGTGTGAGTATGTGTGATGATGATTTGTATGTGTGTGTGTGTGTGTGATTTGAGTATGTAGGATGATGTGTGTGTGTGGTGGTGTGTGTGGTGTGTGTGTGTAGTATGTGTGTGGTGTGTGCATGTGTGTGATATGTGTATGTGGTATGGGGGGGATATATGTGTGTGGTGTGTGTATGATGTGTGTGTGGTATATGGTGTGTATATGTGTGTGTATGTGTGTGGTGTGTATGGTGTGCATGGTGTGTATGTGTGTGGTATGCGTGTGTGTGATTATATGTGTGTGTATGTGTGGGGTGTATGTAAGGGGTATATATACGTGTGTGGTGTATGTGTGTATGGTGTGTCTGTGTGTGTGCAGTATGTGTGTGTGGTGTGTATATGTGTGTATGTGTGTGGTGTATGTGTGTATGGGGTGTGTGTGTGTATGTGTGTGTGTGTGGTGTGTGTGTATATGCGTGTGTGTGGTGTGTGTAAGGGATGAGGAGGGAGGAGAGAGAACATCCCTGTGATGCTAGAACACATGTACACATTCACACCAGCTCCATCCTCATTGCCTTTGCCCACGGCACAGACCGGAGTCCTGTCAGTGGGATATCCACCACTCACACACTGTGAGAATCGCCCCCACCCCGGATATGAGACAATGAGGTCCTGTGTTGTTCGTGCCATGAAAACGGTGGCATGCCATTCCTTGCTGGGCATTGTGGCACATGTCTTTAATTCTAGCAGTTAGGTGGCACAGGCAGGAGGATCTCTGTGAGTTCAAGGCCTGTCTGGTCAACACACTGAGTTCCAGGATGGTCAGAGCTATGCAGAGAGACCCTGTTTCAAACCAAACAAACAACAACGAAACCCCATGTTATTCCTTAAAGCCTTGCCAGCATTTTCAGTCCTTTGGCAGGAAGGTTGGCTTTACCTAAATGTTCTTTCCTTTGTATTACTAAATATAAATAGCACGCACTATGATAAGTTAATAGAAAGAAATTGTATATTTCTCAAGTAGAAATAAAACTGCCACTGAAAACCTTTAACTCTGAGTTCGCCGGCTCTCTGGTGAGTAGAGTTATGTTGTTAATGCAGCATTAATGGGGTTTTGCGTTGAATTGCTTTCTGGGGTTTGCTTTGCCTTTCAGAGAGGCTAGTGTTGGATGGCATGTTCAACACGGCGTGTATTCTTATGAGCAATGTGAGATTCAAATAAACACAACGAGCGAGTTCGTTTTGATGACCTCCTCATCACACATTCAAATAAACACAAATGTTCTCAAATGTAGAAAGGCAGCTGTGTTTATGTCAACGTGCAAGGCAGAGGATATATACATTCAGATTCACTGTCTATCTAGAGCCACGCACCTCCTCGCGTCGTTAAAAATTTAGTGGAAAACCATGCACGGGGCATATGTAATGTGCAATTTCAACCATATACACATCTCTAAACAAATTTTCTTCAAGCATGTTACTGACATTTATTCTAATTGAGAATGAAACCTACAGAAACTTTGAAGTTTTTGAAAACAAAACAATGTAAAATATAAGTTTCTACCCGAGGGTACAGCACATCTGAAGGAGTCTGAAAGTCAGGGAAGTCACCTTCCTTGATGTTCGGAACAACTTCTAGACCTTTCTCTTCCTTCCCTTCCCTCTGTCCCCTCCTTCTTCAGGTCAGGCTAACAAGTACTTGCTTTTTCTAACTCCTGAGTCTTTCCTTGTTTTTTTCTTTATTCTGTTTCTAGCAAAGACATGCAGTGTGCCAGCTCTTTAGGTTTGGTTTGTTTTGCTTTGAATATCACAAACAGTGAGACAAACTCGCTCCTTAGAACTTCAGCTGGAGGAGCTCGAACATTAACGCCAGGTTAAGCTGCACCCCCTGCACGAGAACCAGCTTTGGATCCTTATGTCAGACTAAACCAACACTTCTGCCTTGGGTTTCTTCACATCTAAGTACAGTTTCCCACTCTCTGGAAAATGCTCGGCCTTGGTTTTTCTGGCAGACAGTGGTAAGTAGGGCAAAAAATAAGATATGGGGAGGGAGAGATGATGAAGTGTCAGCTACAGAATCACGAGGGCCCGAGTGTGGGTCCCCAGCACACACGCACGGAACCAGGTTTGGTAGTGTGCACTTGTAATCCCAGAGCTGGGCAAATAGACAGAAGGATGATGGATCCCTGGGCTTCCTGCTCAGCCGGTTTAGATCATCGGTGAGCTCTGGGTTCAGCAAATGAGGAAAAGAGTGATTGAGAAGGACACCTGAGGTTGACCTCTGGCCTCCATGAACATACCTGTGGGTCTCCACAATGTGCTCATAACATGTGCACATACAGGCACATACACAGAGATAGACACAGACACACACAGATACATACCAGATAAATACCAACACACAGATATATACAGGCACACACACACACACACACACACACACACACACACACACCATATAAGGTTGAATGAGATTGGTCTCTGGTCAGAGACTGTTCTGAACTCTAAATGTTTTCCTTGATGCGATTCTCCAATGCGCTCTGAGGTAGGTACTGTCATCCTCTTTTAAGCACGAGGTGACTTCGACTTTCTCTAGGACACAGCAGACCTAGTAGGTTAGGTGGTGGATCCACGTGGTCCTGCAGGTTCCAGAACTTCTATGCATGTAAAAGAATCTGCAAATCCAAATATTTACAGGTAATCTACATGTTTTTAGGTGTTAGCCAAAATTTCAAAATTTCAAGATGTCGCCAGCTAAATAAAACCCATCTGGTGGCTGGATTAAGCCCCAAGGCTGTCCGTTCACTCTCTGGTTGAAGCAAGGGACACTTGTGTGTTACAAAGCCTAATGAACAGGGGGGCCAGAGCCAGAGGACTTGTGTTGATCTCTGCGCTCTGCCTATATCTGATTACATGGCATTGTACACGTCTGACTCATTCTTCGGGTGTTTGTCTCCTCACCTGTAAAGCAGCGATAATTCCTGCTTTGAGTGGACAGGATGAGAGCGTGAAGTCCTCACAGCTCTTGGACAAGATTTACACAGAAACTTTTATAAACCCAAGTGTTATGTGACTGGAAACTGCTGCTATGGTCTTCTTGCGTCTGACTGTGCACAGAGGGACACGTATCCTGCGTAGGTGACACTGTACCAACACGCCAATGTGGAAAGTTCACTAGACCCATTTTATAAAAGGGACCCTTTCCTGCCAGTCGAGGGAGTTAACAAAATCACCCACAGATGCAAACCTGTCGAGAAGTGGAACCTAAACCCCACCCACAGTTGGCTTCCGACAGCCATTGCAGTCTCAGTGGGAATCTGATTCTAAGACTTGCCTAAGTGTCAGGTTCGGGTCCTGCACTTTTCATAAAACTTGAGCTCATCAGAACCTACGGATGGGGAAAGGAGGGTCCACACATACCACGGGGACGTAGGCAGAGACAGCTGGACTGGCCTCACAGCGGGCGGACGTACGTACAGACAGACGTACTTATGGACAGACGTACGTGACTCCCTGCCAGGCACGGGTATGCTGGAGAAGAGAGAGGGAGCTTCAGCATTCTCCTCCCCTTCCTCTCCAGAGCAGACCGCAGAGAACAAGCCCAGCTCTGTCCAGAGAGGCTTGCCCGGTTTAGACGGTGCTTGGGAAGTCCACTTGCGCTGTTTGTCATTGTATAGCGTCTTGCAACCAGATGGAAGCTATATCTTCAGTCCTAGGGTGATGTTTGGGCCTCGTCCAGCCTTTTTCAGGCAAGGGAGAGGCTTCTGCCTCAGGGTTCCTAAAGCCTATCTCACAGGGAGAGAAAGCATGATCTAATCCTCCCATGGCCTCGACAACCTTCGGAGCAGTATATCTTTCTGGTCACTGCTAAACTCCGGATCTTTATGATTAGAAAGTGTTCCACTTCCACCGAGGCCTGTGGGAACCTGCAAGAAAACATTGGGCTCTTTGAGAATCAGGATAAGCTGTGGGGAATCTCCCTTGGGGTGGGAACTTTATTAAAAAAATGCTTTTTTTTTTACGCAATCCAGTGACCTTTGGGGGAGGGAAGTCTTCTTCTGCGCTGTTCATCTCTGCTAAAGTTCTGTTCCTCCTTGGCTTACAGTCCTGCACAGAGAAGAAACTAAAGGAGGTAACTGTAATGAATACCCAGCCCCATGGAATTACAGGACGGACGGTTTCCCCAGCAGATTCAACAGTGGTCACGATAAGAATAATCAATACAAATTAGGGGACAGGCTTCTGTTTTAATGCACTTAGTAACCAGATCTCTCATCCTCAAATAAGTCCAAAGGAGGGCCATGTGCTCCTAAGAGACTGGGCACTGTTGTATCGGTGTGTGTGTGTGTGTGTGTGTGTGTGTGTGTGTGTGTGTTCCCTTTCCTCTGCGGGATTCTATAACTCCCTCCATTCTCCGCCTCTCTCATGTTACAGAAAGGAGGTAATTTTTCCTGGCCATTTACTAAAGCTCATTAAAGACTGACGAGAACAAACAATGGTACTCCTCAGAGACGACCATTCAAAGTCACTCTGCAATTCTGTGTTCTAATACTTGAGACAAATTAATTATTCCTTAGTGAAAAGTATATAATTCCTATTCTTCATTTTGGGGGGATGGGGTGGGGAATAATAATGGGGGGTTTCTATCTGAGTGAAAAGCTGCCCATGCTGAAGGGAAATAAGGAAAAAAAACTGCGTTCTGAGAGGAGTAAAGGCAATTATTCTGATAATAATTCTAAGAATATTAATGTCTTTTAAAAGTAGATTGCCTTCAAATAAACATGGAGGTTGAAGCGATGGGAAGCTGGTTTATTTATTAATCACTCCAAATGTGCGTCCTCCTAAATGAACAACTGCATGATCAACTTCGCCCCGCATATTCAATTTAGTTAAACAGCAACTGGCAAATGTCTCAAAACTTTTGTAACCGGAGACTAATTTGTTTAACACATTTAAAATGTTATATTGATGTAAAGCCCCACATATTAAACTTCAAAGGGAAAAGCTCCTGAGAGTTCCTTGTTTTAAGAACGCCACACTGGAAACGAGACGGAGTGGAGGCTTGTTCCTCCTTCTTCTGCTTTGTTTTGTTTTTAAACACAAAGCGGTCTCTGGGTCCTGGCCTCATCCTCTGCACTGTTTGGTAATCTGCAGAGCAGCAAGTGTCTTGCTGTGGGGACTGCAAGGCGGTGGTTTAGAAAGGTCTAGAGTGTCCCTTTCATCTCCATTAATTACTCCTGGCTCCGCAGGCCCAGAGTTCGTTGATGTTGGCTGTTGACATCACCTTTTCCTTACACTTTAAGGAGTCCCAAGAGAGATCGGCTGCAGAACAAAACTGGACAAGGAGTACATTTGGTAACCATTTTATTTCTCAATTACCAACCCAAACGTATGGAAAAGATTTGCGCGCTATCCGATTTACACAACAATTATGCTTCAAAAGTTTGGGAATAAATAACTTTTCTCTTGGACTCATTAGTTCCTCCACCAATCGTAATTGGTGTCAACCGAGGAGTTTGCTCTGTGGCTCGCCCTTAATTACTGATAAAAGCGAAATTGCAACTCTAGCCAATCAGGAACTAGTTTATTCATGAGAGTATAGTATTCTTTTAAAAGCTCTGTTTGTCCTAATAAGTGGCTTTGAGTTTGTCTGAGCCCTTCCATAGCCCCTTAACATAAGCAAGGACTTGTAATAACAATATGCAGTGACAGAATATCATTACAGCCTCCACTGGGGGGGAGGGTGAAACAAAGGGAAAACGGTCTGCAAATTACAAATGTATACAACCCAAGCTGGCCAGGCCCTGAAATCCCATCCATTTGGTGGGAAGCAGATATTAGTAGCTATGAGTCCAATATGGAGAATTTGTTTCATCTCTCAATGTCGAGTTTGTTTGTTTGTTTGGTTTGGTTTTTTAAAGCTTTTTTTTTTTTTGTCAAAGCATCCCTAACCTTCTGACACAGGCAGGGAGAACAAGGGAAGCCCAATTGAGGCATGAGGCATGTTAAATCCTAATGGCATAAACAAAGGTTGGCCGAGGCCGAAAGCCCACATTAAAAATAATAGGCGTTCTGGAAACAAGAGTGCTAAGAGATAGCACGTGGTGGGACCATGCCTCAGGGAGGCCTTGCAACAGGAAGAGCTAATAGCAGACCGTCCATCCCACAGACAGCCTCTTCTGTAGAGGTGGTGATGTCAGAAAACCCACAATACCTCCTTAGGATCATGGGAAATCCTGGGGCTCAGTTCTCACTTTATAATAATTAAGGTGTCTTTGACTGTGGCTAGAACAACAGACGAGCATTGATCTCCTCACATTGCAAGAAATTAGAGACCGGAAGTTTGTGTTTAGATTAATTCAAGCCACGCCAACACCATCGAAGTGTCGAGTTCTTACTGTCTCTCTAATCCCTCTGCCTCTCCTTGTGGTCGCCAGATGGGGCAGGCAGGAGGTCTAGCCATCTTTCCTCACATTACATCTAAAGGCAGAAAGAGAAGGTGGCCATTCCCCATGCCCCCCTTCACGGTGTTTATTTTGATAAAAAGCAGGGGTATCTTCCATGGAGAACAGCCGCTGATCTCTCCCTGGTGCTCATTGGTCAGAAAGGGGTCACGAGCTTACTCATAAAGCTGGTGAAGACTGTTGAGGCGTAGGCCAGTCATGAGTTTCCTCTAGGGGCTGGGAAGCTCCTCGGTGTCTATAAAGCCTTGGCACTTTGACACCTGACCAAACCAACACTTCACAAGTGTAGAAGGGGGTAAAAGCCTGTCACATAATTAATCCAATGTAACCACCCTCAGTGGCTTTAAGGGTCAGAAGGGAAAGGCCAAGCCATGAGCTAAGCATGGGCTTCATTCAGTCTGTTGTTGCTTCTCATACAGGTGCGCTGGCAAATCACCCTTCAAGGAAAGGGATCGATCATGTATCCCGAATTAGAAGGGAGAGACATCCAAGTGATGAGGCAGGGGACAATCAGGGGACAAATGTAGGCTCTGACATCATCCTGCTATGAGATCCCTGGTGAGTCCACAGACTCTTCTCTTACCTGTCAGGAGATCCCTAGTTTCTCTTGTCACTTTGGAATTTGACCCCCTGCCATCTATACATCACCTTTGTGTCTTTAGGGTCTAACCCATGCAGATGGCAAGTCCCCCTTCCAGATATGATTTATCCTTTGACTCTTTCTTCTCAGACTGGACTTGATGAACAAGACCACCTTGCATGATTTGCAGTGCCCCCTCTCTTCCTTGAGTTATTGTTTATTGCAGACCTACTCAGTGCCACACACTGTGGGAAATGCTTTATCCACACCTGGTGGCCCTCTACTGTTAATTTTTTATTGGCCTTGCTCAACCTCTTTTGATTTCTTCTGGCTTTCTTACGGGAAACACTATGGTGTTCTGGGGTAGAGGTATTACACATTTAGTTGGCTAGTTTGTGAGGTTGAGGCCAGGCCTAGCCCCATGGGATCACCATGTCTGTGACCAAGCAGAACTCAAAGCTTCCCATGGCCACCCACTCATTTCATAAGCACAGTTTGCATGTACGGCAGCAGCAGCTACAGAGGAGGTGACAGAGGCTAATCCCCACAACTTGTCTTGGTCTGGAGACAAACGACAATGGAACCGTCAACATTAAGGAACTTTAATGAAGGAAAGAGAAAGTTCTTGTTTTATTTTAACCATAGGATAAAGAACCTGACACAGAAACCCAGAGCTTGAAGGACCATGTGGAGAATTCTTTTGAACTTTTTTTTCCCTCTATAACATCATTATTCCTTAAAAATTTGTTCTGTAGTAACAGTTGATCTTTTATGCATGCGATCAAACTGTGTTTACTCTTCCCAGGTTGACAAGCAGGTGGCTCTAGTGCTATAGAGGAAAAATATCCAAGCCGTTGGTGCCTCTCCTCACTTGGCAGCATCTTTATTTGGTTTTAGAAGTCTTTGGTGTGTGGAACTTCTTGAAGATGGGAGTGATTATTTCATAATTAATAGCATACAAATGCCAGGCGTTTGGTTCAACATAAGATCGACTGAAGCAGCAAAGGCAGAAACAACTCCTCTGACTACACGTGCCCCAAGCAAGGCCAGCTTGAGCTGTGATGAGGTTTGGAATTTTTATGTGACAGTAAAAAGGATCTTGGCGGATATTGTTTATTACGATATCCGCCAAGCCAGCGACCAGCCAGTTCCCTGATCCAGCTTTTCCTCTCACCCGTTCTTGAGTTTCTCTCTCTCTTCCTCTCTCTCTTTTTTTTTTCAAGGAAGAGAAGTCTATTCATTCCAGAAGAAACGCTTCTCTTACTCAGTCCAGAGTCTCAGTTGTGATTCGCTTAGGGGCAAGCACATGACCCAACTTATTTTACTGATGAAACTGAACGGGCTAGAGTCTGACGGGCACTTCCTTCCCATGATTCATTTCCAATCATTCTAACTTCTTTGAGGCATTTGTAGATGCTCCTATATCTCCTCAGTGTTTTCCTCCTATGGTCTTAATCGCGCTCCAATCTTTGGACACAAGATTGGCTGTTTCTCCCCTCCATTACCTCTGAAGCTGGGGTAACTCAAGGCTCAGTCATTGACCCTTTTACCCCAACTCACTCTGTTTAGTCTCATTCAGGACTGTGGTATTTTCAAATGTATTTCTATGGCTGAGACCTCTCCCATGAGCCCAGAGTCTAGATTTTCATATCTAACTGACTTTGAAGAAGGAGATATAAAGGGAATCTCAACCTTATGTTTAGGTTTGAATAGAATCTTTCCTTATCCCTATAATCCATCCTCCTTCTTTAACTTCCTGTTTCAAGAAAGAACAACTGTCCTTTGCTTGCTCTGCCCTAGAATCTAGAGATCAGTCCTGATTCCTTGCTTTCCTGTAATCCTTCACGTTCAATGCCCAGCCTCGAGCACTGCCTTCAAAGTCTGTCTGCAGCCTGACACCTCTCACCACTCCCTGGTTTGACCTGATCCATGGGCCTTTTCTCAGGCAGAACACTGCAGTGATCTCTCTCTCTCTCTCTCTCTCTCTCTCTCTCTCTCTCTCTTTCTTACTCCAGCTCTTTCCTCTAAAATGCTACAGCCAGTCAGCACTGTTTTTAACTCTATTAAAAAACTGACAGAGATTTAAACAAGCTAAGATTTTTCTCACATTCGTTCGAAAACACCTTCTCCGGTACTGATCTGCCAACGCGTGTTGTCACTGGGAACCTACGTTTGCCAGTCTGTTCCATCATCCAGGACTTCATCCAACGCATGACCTCCATCCTCAGGGCTATCTTCCGATGAACCATTAGTTACCAGGTCCACATTTCATGTCCTCTGAGGGCCCAGCTGGAGAGGCACAAGAGCTGAGGCAATAGGTAGGTGTTTCTTCTGTATTTCTCTTAGATTTTATTTCCTTCAATAAAGTTTAATCAGGGTCCATAGGATGGCAAGGGGCGGGGAAGTTTAGAAAATGCAGTCTTTAATTCTAAGTGACCATATACACAGCTTAAGCTGAGGTTCTCTTTCTAAGGAGGGAGAGGTCTAAGGGTAGGCTGGGGTTCTGCCTTTATCTTTTTTATTCAAATTTTCCCCGAAGGAGAGTTATTCTTTTAAAAAATTAAGTCAGATTACAATGTCTTCCAATAGCTTTTAAAAAGATCTTTCTGTGTATGTGTTTCCTTTCATGTGAGTGTAGGTGTGTACATGCCAGGACACGCATGTCAAGGTCAGAGAATAGCCTCAGATATCAGCCCTCAGCCTCAGTGTTTCTCGTTGACGCTGCAGAGTCCAGCCTAGATGGCCCAGGAGTGTCTGGGATTCTCTTGTCTCTGCCTCCCATCTTGTCATAAGAGCACTGGGATTATAACGGCACAAGCCTGACTTTTATGTCATTTCTGGGGATTCCCAGTCAGATGCTCCTGCTTTCTTGGTAAGCACAGTTACTCACTGGGTCATACCCTCCGCCCACCCAACAGCATCTCCTTGTGTTCAGATTCTAAGATGAGCGGTCCTGTCTGTCTCCAACATCTGCCGTGACACTTGGTCTGTCTCACTCTGTCCCCTTGGTTCCCACCAGGACCTTTCTATTTGCCATATCTGAAACACCTGATTTTCAAATCTTGACATACTTCAATGCCTGACTTCAGTCAGGCCTTATGTCTTGATTTCACTCTTTTGACATAATGACTTTAGACCTACTGTGAAACTCCCATAGAACCCAGGAGAATCTTACTTTGGGATTATTTTTCTATAAAACATCAAATATACACAAAATGTACAATTTCAGTGTTCAAAAGACATTTGATTTGAATTTTAAAAAAGATTTATTTTCAGCTTTACATGTGTGTTGTATGAACATACGCATGCATGTGTAGGTGACTACAAAGGCCCAAAGGGCATCTTAGATCTTCCCTGGAGTCAGAGTTAATGCCAGTTGTGCCCAACACTGGTGTTAGGAATCAAATTTGGGTCCTCTGGAAGAGCAGCAAGTGATTCATAAGAACTGAGTTCTTGAAATTTTCAAGTCATTAATTTACTTTCTATAGACAATTATTTGTGCATGTATTCATTTTTAAGCTTTGTAGTTTTGTATTTTCAAACCAAAACCTTAACATGCATTGAACTTTTTTTTCGTAGAATATAGTGGATAGAGTTTCTCTGGGATGTCTATAAATTTTACCTCAGTCAAGAGACTGAAAAATTTCTGACTAAAGGAACTCCTTTGTTTGTAAATGTTCATTAAAGAGTATTAACATGAGTTCTACAACTCATGCTACTATGACAGTCGAAAGTCTAACAACGGTTTAGATCTGGGATTCTTCATCTTGGCACGATGAACGTTGGGGAAATAATAATATCTTTAGAGCTATTTATTTTTTATTTTATATGCATGTTTGCCTGCATATATGTAAATATGCTATGTATATGCCCTGAGCCTGCAAAAACCACAGGAGGGTGCTGGATCCCTTGGTCCTGGAGTTAGATGGTTGTGAGCCTCCATGTGGCTACTGGGAGTCTAATCCAGATTTTCTGAAAGAGCAGCAAGTGCTCTTAACTTTGGAGCCATCTCCCCAACCCACCTTCCCCTGCCTTGAGGGGGTGATTCTGCAGCATCTTTGGCCTTTTCTTATTAATGCCCGTGGTGACCTCTGAGTCAGAATGGCCAAGTATGTCTCCAGGCATTGCCAAATTCCTAACAGCAAAACATCTCCAAGTTAAGAGCCACAGGGTTCAAAGTCAAAGATTCAGAAAAGGACTTGACAGAGACCACCTACCCACTGATTGGTAGACCGTGGAAGAGTTTTCTCAACCTGTGGAGTTGTACACAGCTTCTACTGGACATCGGGACTTAAAGTCCCAAATTTGCTAGACAAGTACTTTACCACTGACCTGTCCCCAACTCTCTGTATGTTTTGCTTTGAAGCAGGGTTTGGGTTTGTCAAGACTGGCTCTGAACTTGTGCTCTACCCAAGACATGAGTAGAATTTGAGCTCCTCCTGCCCGAGGCTCTGTTGTAACTAGGATTAAACAGGTTTGCCCTAACTAGACCTAGAGGCATGAGTCCAAGTTCTAAATCTCAGCTTTGACACTGGTCTTGAGCAAACACTTCAATTTTGGATTGGAGTTTCCTCAGTTTAAGAATGGAGGTCGTGATATATCATGTAGGGTGCTGGGATAAAGAGAGTCACTCTATAGAGGAAGCCTGGCCTGGTATCTGGCACACATAGAAAGGTTCAGTACTGGCTATGTTTTTGTTTGATTGGTTGATTGGTTTGGTTTTTTTTGTTTTGTTTTGTTTTGTTTTGTTTTGTTTTTTTCCAAATTAAAATGGATTTGAGTGAAAAAGAAATCTTCATGCCATTGAGAAGGGGAATCTTAGGTGCATATTGAAGAGATAGGGTGCAAATGTCCTGTCTTGGGAGTAGAAGGGAATTTATAGCTGTTATGAAACATGACAACACAAAAGAACTATCAAAGGCAAATGAACTCATTGGAAGCCTGTAATTTACACTATGCTGTACCTGCTGCAGATGTTCAAAGTCTACCCACAGCCAGAAGAGTTCTCATTTCTGTTGTCCCATGGTCCAATGGATATGCCCCAATGATCCTTTGATGATTACTGCCAGGTCTCTCTGTTTGTCAGTCTGGTTTGTGATCTTCCACAGTACAACCAGAGTGAGGCTTCTGAAACAGTGGAATCTTACCTCTTTGTTCAAAACCCTCCAATAGCATCCAGGTAAAGTTCCACATTTCGATGTAACTATGTCTAACCTTTAGCCTTATCTTTTATACTCCTGGCCTTCTGGCTTCCTTCCAGTGTCAAACTGGAGTTAAACATGCTCCTCAGGGTTTCTTCATTGCTGATGTTCTTACCGAGAACTTTCCCTTGGAATTGTAGCTTCTGTATTTCCTACAGGTCTCTGTACTTCTGGTTAGCATCAAGGTCTCTGCTATCTCATCTATGCATGAATTTACACTACCACATGGTCAACTATTTAAGGCAGAATCATTTATGTGCTACTTTGTTGCGGTATCCAGAACTTTGAACACTGCTGTTGACATATAGCAGGTACTAGATAAATCTTTTGAATGGATAGGATGGGGGGGGGGGAATGTTATCTCCATTGAGACAAATACGTATACAAAGAAAGCCATGATTCCACTTATATAAGCATACGATGCAGGCCCTTCCTTGCCTGTATCTGCCTGGTGTGCTTTCCCACTGTGTTGAGCTTATAACAGCTCTGATGTGTATAAGACACACACACACACACACACACACACACCGCCCGGGGTCAAGAAAACTTACAATCCTAACAGAAGAGAAGTGTGACAGCATGATAGCGCTGGGGATGAGAAGTTTATGATCGAGAGGCTCAAACAGGAAGGTAGCCATTCCAGTCTGACTGTCCCCACCCAGGTCAGGTGTGGGGACCAGATCCTGCTGGATTGTTAAGTCTGTAACTTGTTTATATGAACTGCCTCACCCTATACTGTGACAGGCCATTTCCTCTGACTCATCCTGAGGTCTCCGGGGACCCAACAGTCCTCTTTTTGATGACACATTTTGGATATGTTTGATAGGTTTTCTGCTGGCCAGGAGTCTAGTGGTCTTGTACCTGGGATGACAGTGTCACTTTTTAATGGTTTAAGCTTTAATTCCTTCTAGGGTAGGATCACTTCTTGTTCACCAGGAGAATGCCTTCAAGGTTTGCTCTCACTAAGAGACCCTAAGAGCCTGGCTCCTTCCTCATCTGTAGAAAGCACCTCCCTGAGCTGACAATACTCAAGGGGATGCTTCTTCAGGGCCTCTGTGAATAGAATGGGTGGCCCAAGGGCACTGTCATTCAAACCAGCACTTCCTGCTGAGAGACCACTGAGATTCTTACTGTAACTTTCCAGCTCCTGCCTTGTGCTATTTTCCTGACTGGTCCTTAGTCCTTTTCTTAATTCCAAGAATTCCTACCCTTCTATGTACCTCTTTGTGCCTGAGTTACTTATAGGTGTTATCTGTTATAGCCCCAGTCCTAACTGACACACATCATAGTCACAGCTAGGACACTCAGGCTTTTTGCTTCAGGCTCTGCTAGGGAAGATGATTGGGTGAGCATAAAGGAAAAATAGAAGGAGAGGGTGGAACAAAATACCTTCTTAGACTCATTCCAAAGAATTTGCCTTCTTTGGAATTTGCCTTCGTTTTCCAATAACATTACTTAACACAATCCCTCTGCAGGGTCTCTGTAGGTCAGAAGTCTGAGAATGGCGTGTATACCTGAATTCTCTGCTGGATTCTCACCAGGCTGAAGTCCTGGTGTCATGTGAGTCTGCCATCTCATCTATGACTCAAGGTTGCTGTCAGATTGTCCTTAGAGCTGAAGGACTGAGGTCCCCATTTCCAGGTGGAGGAACTCTCTCAGCCCCTGAAGGCTTTTCTCAGGAACCTTCCCCAGTGTCCTCCCCAAACAGGACCCTCATGATGGCTCTTTTGTTCTCATGCCAGGACACCATCTTCTGCAGCTCTGAATATCTCTGATGCTCAGGCCCTCTTTCCAAGGGTCTTTCAGTCAACGTGACCCACTACCAAGAATAGGTTTTTGGAGTACCCATAACAGAGAGTTGGAATCTGGAGGGGCTGCTAGGAATTCCGATTTCCACCACATTTCTGCTATTAGACCCTTGGAACTTTTATCTAGATGCTATTGGACTAATGAGGACAGCTGGTTATGGTGGCTAACACCTATGGACAGAGCTTCTCACTATGCTTGCTAGGAAAAAAATATTGATGCCAGTGTGAGGCTTATCACTGTTTCTAGAGTAGTTGATACCAGTAATTGGGGGAGGGGCTGGTTCTGATGCTAAGGTCATGTTCCCCAATTGGTTCTTGATCAATCAATAAAGATGCCAGGGTCCAATTGATGGGCAGAAGGAAAGAAGCAGGACTTCTGGTTCCCCGTAGGCTAAAAGATGCAGGGGAAGAAGAAGATTCACCGTGCTTTGGGGGAGAAGGTGTCAATCGGACACGTGAGATCTTGGGCAGAGTGGCCATCAGCTGCCTCCCTGGCTGGGCCTGGGGCAGCAGGCAGGATATTAGAATCATAATTAAGTTGAAGGCAGATTTAGGGTGCTGAGCAGGGAGTGAAGAGAAGGGTGTGAGATAGCCAAGGAAGGCTTAGAAGAGCCCAGAAACTCAGCCAATAAGGCAGGTTAAAATTGAGCTGTGTGTGTGTGTGTGTGTGTGTGTGTGTGTGTGTGTGTGTGTGTTTCATCCACCAATCTGGGGGCTGGTTGCAAGGTCTTCCCAGAGCTTAAAGCAGGGTAGCAAAAACCACTAGCTACAAGTAATTGTTGTTGCTTTTTTTTTCTCTTCCTTTTGAGGGCATATTTTGCATTTCAAATGGGCAAATGGTACAGCTTTATAAAGCCACCTCCTAGGGCTAGAGAGGTGGCTCAGTGGTTAAGAATTCTTGCTTCTCTTGGGCTGGAGAAATGGCTCAGCAGTTAAGAGCTGCTAACTCTTCTTCTGAAGATCCTGAGTTCAAATCCCAGCAACCATATGGATGGCTCACAACCCTCCGTACGGAGATCTGACTTTCTCTTATGGAGTGTCTGAAGACAGCTACAGTGTACTTACATATGATAAATAAATAATTTTTTTTTAAAAAGAAAAAAGAATTCTTGCTTCTCTTCCAGAAGACCCAAGATCAATTCCCAGCACCCACACCATGCTGCTTACAACTACCTGTAATTCCAGGTTCAGGGGAATCCAACAGCCTCTTCTGATCTCTTGAGGGTACCCCCCCACACACACACACACACAGACAGACACACACAGACAGACATATATATTAAAGAAAACAGAAGTCTCCTCTTCTTTGGAGGAGTCACAAAAGAAATTGTATCTAGTCTAAAAGAATGTACTTTGGTCATGGGGCTATTTCCACTTTCCACCTCCATTGACATTTGGCAAAAACTAAGCAATCTGATTGTTAATACAACAGTGTCAATAGGATCCGTGACACCTGCTTTGAAAATAAATTTCCCTGCTTTGTTTCGCCTTTATTTTCAATGAGTGCACCAGCATTGTTGTGGCTGTATTAATCTAGCAGCAGGGGACCATTATCCTATGACAACAGTCTCTCCCATTAACATTATCTTTTAATTTTAAGATTGTTTAGATGACTGCTAGAAGCTACTAAATTAAGACAAAATGAAGAAAGCATTATTTTCTTTCCGCCAAGTATTCAGTCAAATAATCTGCCTCTGGTCCCGACCAATCTTGCAAACGTGACACCATTATTTTTATTTCAGATTTCAAAATATTA
Source organism: Apodemus sylvaticus (assembly GCF_947179515.1). Lineage (NCBI taxonomy): Eukaryota > Metazoa > Chordata > Mammalia > Rodentia > Muridae > Apodemus > Apodemus sylvaticus. Next base: position 16,662,470 of record NC_067475.1, read on the forward strand.
TTTGGGCTTAAGTTGAAATTTCCAGATATGTAGACATGTTTTAAATGTCATCGAGGAAAATAACCGTTAAATTGAAATTATTATTTATATTGCTTGCCTTATTCCATAGTATATATTAAGAGTTGGAAACACTGTTATTTTTCTAGGAGGCAATTGTTGTAGTAAATCAGACAATAATGAAATCACAATGATGAAAACTCAGTAAAGGAATAAAGGAAACATTTGTCTCGTAGAGTTTACGCTAGGAAATAATTGAATTTGGAGAATGTAGCAAAAATGAGACAGGAGGAAAACAAACAGGAAAGTGAAATAGAATTGTGGTCATGGGTGAGTATTATCTAATATTCTGACAAACCTTAACGTGACAGTAATCACACTGAACAGTGTCTGTGAATTTTATACCCGTAAATTACAAGATTTTCAAATAATAACCAACTTAGCTAATATTCATTAGATCTAAAGGGTCTCTTTTATCCCATGGGCTGTGTCTAATACTTGCAGAGATGCAAACATCTTTCAGTATGTGTTTTGTTCTCCTGCCTCGGGGTTCTGCAAAGGAGAGGCTATGGCAACTGCAAATGAGGAATACATTTACGTAGTTAGGAGAGCAATGAGTTTACACATTCAGGAGTAGAGAGCTGTGATTCCCAGTTCCCATGAGTAAACCAAACACACGAAAATTCATAGAGTTACCGTGTTAATAGAGTCTCTCTGGAGGCGTGGGGGAGAAAAGAAATGCTTAAGTTGTGAATTCCCCCATATTGTTAATGTACTTCAAGTAGGCCATCAATATGTGTCCTATTTACTGATAGGCACAAAATAGGTGGAGGGAAATCAATCAAAACCCCCGTCCATAAATTATCGTGACTTCTAGAAATTATCAAAACTTCACTGGAGTGTCATGTGCAGTCTTCCCAGCAATGAGTTATAGTCAATAATTCACCCCCTGACTGGACTGATAACAGGCAGATACTCTAATAATGTGTAGGATTTACTACCGGACGCCAGCAGTAAGTAGGAATTCCAGTGCAGTGGGAACTGTTATCTCAGCGGAGAAAAAGCAATAAAAATGGGGGTGAGACATCTGGGTGCAATGTTGGGATGTTTAAACCCTATGATTTGAACAAACATATCTTCAAGGTAGTGTTGTTTAAGTTTACGTTTTCTTAAGCGAACTGTTTCCATGGTATTGTTCTATAATGACTCTGCCTGGCCTTATTGTCAGAGAACACAGCAGATGGCTCCGTAGAAATGTGGAAAATAAAGTCAATTTCATTCTTTGGTTCTTCCCCCAAATTCGAGAATGGCTTCACTTGAATATTTCATTCTAAAGGAAATTTCTTTTCCCTTCTTTTTTTTTTTTAAATCACCTTAGACTAAAAGTCTCAACTATATTTCTAGTGACTTCTTATCATACAGAGAGATCAACAAATTTGCTTTCTCTGTCAGAATGTTTTGAAGCTAGAGAAGAAGTGGTGATTCATCAAAAACAATTTTATTATGAAATTTGATTTATGTTGAGAAATATAAATGATGACGTTATAATGTGTACCTCTGCACTGAGGGAACACATTTTAGCCAATTGAGTTATCCAATTTTATTATTTTAAGAAATCCATATCTGGTTGTTCTTTTTTATTCGAAAAATTTATAGTGCCATATACAGTAGAAATGTGTGTTTTTCAAGTCCACAGACAGCTATGGACTGTACTCCCTAATTCCAACAGAGTCATTCATTATCATGAATATGTATCCTCATATTTTCATCAATTTCTTTGGCGAGCAAATAGAAACTAGTATTATATTTAAAATGGCACATTTCATTATAAAACTACAGACTAAAAAAAAAACAATTACATCGAGACTATAATTAAAAATGACATAGAAGTTGTGGTGTAGATAGGTTAAGATTTCTGAATTATTGACCTTTCGTTTACCAAAAACAGAAATAACAAAAGGTAAAATGACTTATGTTGTATGGTTTTAATTCCTTTTTCAAAAAGCAGTTGTTTCCTTTGTTTTGGGGAGGTGGTAATTGATTTTAAATAGGATCACTGTTTTTGACAGAATATATAATTTTAATATACTCAATAGTAACTGTCACATGCATACACATTGCCTCATGGATACACTGTTTTTGTACCTATGATTACTTGAACAATATACATAATTTTATGGTTGGGGTCACCACAACACAGGGGACTTTAGGAAAGTTGAGAACCACTGCTTTAGAAGGTCTGAAGGAGCACGCAGTAGACTCGGGCAAATAATCTGTTAAGTGCAGGATAACATTGTGCCTGGACACCGTTGACCAACTTACATATGTAGTCTGGAGAAGCCAATTTTCTTCAAAGAAATCATTACTATTACTATGGACACATTCCTAAATGAAGATTTACCAGTAGATTTGGGGTGTAGCTAAAATTCTTCTCTCCTTATAAACATGGAGAAAAAGAGTTTTTTTTCTAAACCATCCTATTAAAGTTGCCTTATGTGTCCAGGAAGATATTCCTAAGACTGCCCCTTCCCCATCACCTTCCCACCTTCCCTGTCACTGCCACAAGTTTCACAATGCCCTGATAAAACAGAAAAATTAAAAGCAACTTATATCTTAAATTGCATTTCCAGTCACAACAGTCTCAGTGCTGTTCCAACGTAGCTGCTCTCATGTTGTTTTCAGCCACATTCTGTGTCATTTCAATAAAAATCAATTTCTTCACTACGGTTTTATTTTCCTTACAAGACACACATTAGGCCAGAACCTTCTATCTAAAACTAAGTAGCATAAATAAGTAAATAATTCGGTGGGATATTTGCCGCATATAGTCACTGAGATTTTTTTTTTTTTTTTGGATTTGGTTTTTCCGAGACAGGGTTTCTCTGTATAGCCCTGACTGTCCTGGAACTCACTCTGTAGACCAGGCTGGCCTCGAACTCAGAAATCCACCTGCCTCTGCCTCCCAGAGTGCTGGGATTACAGGCGTGCGCCACCACCGCCCGACTGAGATTTTTTTTTTAATGTTGGAATAAAGCAACTGCTTTTTCTTTTGTCATGTGAAATACTTCTTTCTCAGCCCCTCCTTCCTTCTTTTTTCTTTCAAATCAGTTCTTTTTTTTTTTTTTTTTTTTGAGACAAAAATCTCATGAGGCTTGAGCTGTCTTGGTCTTTTCTACACAGCTAAGGAGGACCCTGAGCTTCTGATTCTCCCATGCTCCTTCTGAGCGGCCGGACTGCAGGCATGTGCTACCACCACACCTGCTACAGAACTCTGGATCATACCTGCGGCACCAACACTCTACCAACTGAGTCATCTTCCCTAGTCCCCCTTTCTGCTTTTCCCATCTTCCTTTTCTCTTTCCTTTCCTTTCCCCTTTTGAGGGTCTTGGTGGCCACACATTTTTCCCAGGCTCAGCAGTAGTCCTTCCTAGATTCCCAAGTGTCTAGACAATAGGCTTCAGAGCTCCTGGGTCCTAGTGACTGCCCTGTGTCCCCATACCCAGCCTAGAGAAACACAGCCCACCAGCTAGTCGTCTACCTCAGTGTTTAACTAGTTTCCTCACTATGGCTACTGTCCTGGACCATTGGAGTTCTAAGGATCTCTCTGAGGGCAGAGTAAAGCTGGACGGTCACTCCTGTAATGTCCTTTCTAAAAGGCTTCTGATCAGAAACTAGCTTTGCACGGGCCTTAAAGGGCACAACCTCTTCCCCTTTTCCTCATCAAAGAGCTGGATGCTTGTCTTAGATTCTGCCTCATCAGGAGGAGACCAGAGCTTCTGCTATCTGTGGATTCTTAGCTGTTGCTGGAGAGCACAAAGTCCAGGAGTAAGACCTTAGCTGAGAAGACGGAGTACAGATGACTAATTTCAAGGCAAGTAGGGAAAGAGAAGGCTTGATCTAGGATCCATATGGCTCTCATGTTTAACAAAAACCCCTGAAATGGTTTGTGTTTCCTTTTTTAAAAAAAACTAAAGTACCAGACTTGTATGTCTCATGTTAGGAAACTGGCTGAATGATGGGTGTGTGACATCAGCAGGGTCGTCCCAAACCAGCAGACACAATGCAACAGTATTCTCAATTAGTTAAGTTTACTTTACATCGTAATTATTTCTTGGAGCTATTTTTATAATTGAACACCTTTATTATACACAGCATGGTACCCTTCACCAGTAGGCACGTGTTTATCGCATGTGTGTGTTTAGGGTCAGCTGAAATCAGACTGGCTGGCCCTGGTTTTTCCTCTCTCAGGCACTTTTGAGAACACAGACTGATCTTGCCACCTGGGCGACAGAGGGCTGCTTAGAGTAAAGAATGCAGAAATAAAGTCTACCCAGAGGTGGCGCTGTGGTTAAAGTACACCTGAATTTTGATTACAGTGAATGGATTCTCTTCCTACCCGTCAAAGATGTTAGCCTCCACAACCTCTGTGTATCTATAACCACAGTGAATAAAGATTTCTGGAATATATTCCCATCCATTCCACTTTACTGGAGGATGTGTGCAGACTCCACACACAATTCGAATCAAAACATTAAAACCACCTCTAAAAGCTTAGGCCCCCGGTACCCGAGAGACACGGGACAGGTTCTAAGTCCTATCTTTCTGACAACCTTCCCCCTTCTTTCCCTCCACAAAGACTACCCAGACCCTTAGAGAATCATTTACTGGTACCTGAGCACATTCCTCCTTAAATTTATAACGTTTCATTTTAAAATTAAATATTCATTCTAGTGTTCATACTTTAGGAAATACCATAACTCACCATGATGCTGTATGTTATGTGTTCTGGGTTTTTAAAGAAAATCATTTAAAGGAAAAAAAAATAAAGACTTTTTTTTAGATAATAAACTGGTTGAACAGGTATGGAAATCTTCTCTTATATTTTAATACGACAGTAGCCATGAAGATCTTGTACCAGCTAGGCAAGGCCATCCGAAATCTCAGAACTCAGGGGGAAGCAGAAGTATCTACTTCTGAGTCTGATCATAAAAGCAAAATCCCTGATTGCCTTGTTTTGATTGATTTAAATTGTAACAAGTAAAAAATGAGCCCAGATATTACAATGTCTTATATCTTAAAGTGTCCTTTCCTCCTTTGGGGTTGTTTTGCTTTGTTTTGGGTTTTTTGTTTGGTTGGACTAAAGAAAAAAAATCTTTCCTAAATTGGCCTGTTTTCGTCTTGGCCATCTGCAGCTGTTGTCTGTATAGGACATTCCGATTATCATCATGCTGATATATATTTTTTAAAACAAAAACGCCTTTAAGGTGAATGATCATAAGAATGTAACGTTAAATACAAATCCATAAAAAATAATTTTTTAAGTGTAGCATGTTAGGAATTCAAGGAGATAGAATACAGAAATGAGTATTTTTAACTGGCATTAAAGCCACCCTCTTCTTGGTTTCATGGGCAATATTTATTCCTTTGCCCTAATTTTGGCGGTTTAAAGAAGCAAAATTCTGCACACAGCTGCTAGGACAGTAGATGTTTTGCCTGATTTTTCTTCGACTTCCTTTCTTCAGTCTGTGTGTAATACAGTATGAAAGCGTCTCCCACAAGGCTGGTTTTAGTTAATGATACTTAGCAGTACAGCTTTGCACTTCCATGATAATTTCCAACAGAAAAATCTCTCTGGAACTTACTATTAATAATCAACCCTAATATTAACCTCAGATTGGAGATTTATTAAGCCTACTTGGCAGAGTAAAGTTGAGTAACTTGCTGTGCAAGGATCCAGCCTGAGCTCTGGCCCTGGAAAGGGGCTCCGAAGCTAGCTAGCATTCCTCAAATCTTGATTTGTACAAGAAACGGGTAATCTTCCTTTCTCCGGGTTGTGAGCTAGCAGGTCTGGCAAAGGTTTGCATCGCTTTTAGGGGGCTACGAGGGAGCTAGCATCTCATCCCCTACACTGAAGCAGAATGGTGAGCAAAAAGCTTTGCTCATAAAGTTTTCTTCATCTCTGAAAACCCAGGGTGTGATCTGCAGCCACCAGCAACTGACAAGCAATCTATGAAATGCCTGCTCCTTCCAGTTTAAGCTGGCGTTAGTGGGAGCAAGATGGGGTTAAGCAGGCAGTACTTAGGTAGGAACTACTTCCCACTTTGCTTTAGGTTTTCAAATCTGCAACCCGAAGAATTAAACAAAACGCCCGCTTTTGCACCTCCCTCCGGCAGAATGAATCCTCTACCCTAACAGGAAGAGACCCATTTCTGGGAAAGTAAGTTTCCCAAGGGTCTGTTCTCGGAGCGAGCAAAGGCGATCCCCGAGGCCCTGCGGGGGCGGGCTCCACGCGTTCCCGCGCGCTGGGCAGGCAGGTGTGGTCCCGAGCCTGGGCACGCGCTCGCTGGCCGCGTCCCCCGCGCCACCCGGGTCTCTTCTCGTCCCCCGACCCCGGCCCCCCGCCTTCCCGGGCCCGGCCCGCTCAGTCGCCCGCCTCGCTCCCCGCCCCCCGAGTCTCGTTTCAGTCACCCTTTGTCCTTCCCCGGATTGGCAGGTTTTATTATTCCGCCTGAACAATCCGGCCGCCCAGTGGCTGAGGGTCGCTGACGTCGGCGGCAGAGCCGGGGAGTAGTTGGGATTCTGCTCTGTCAGTAACACATGTGTAAGCGCCGCCGAAGGAGCGAGCGAGCCGGCTAGAGGCCCGCGCCGCCGCCTCCGAGCCGGGCAGCAGCAGCGGGGCAGCCGATCGGTCCAGTGCTCTCTGCCGGCCCGCAGCTCCCCACTCCGTGCGCCCTCGTGCCGGCCGCGGGACTGAGCCTGCACCGCCGCTCCCGGGCCGCAGGTCGCGGGAGGGGGGGAGCTCGGCCGAGCCGCCGGCGGCCCCGAGCGGGCGGGCGGGCGGGAGGAAGGCGGCGGCAGCGGAGGAGGAGGAGCGCGGGCGCGGCGGGGGCGGGGGCGCGTACAAAGTGAAGCCACATTGCCAAACTTGCAGCCGCGATTGCAGCAGTGGCTGCCGCTGCGCCGCGCGGGCCGGGCCGAGGGCGCCTGCAGCTGCTCGCGCGCAGCCGGGGGCTGAGGACCGGGACCCTCGGGCCGAGACTTGACACTTCTGCGCCGGGCCGCCTGCCACTTAGCGTGGGGCTCCCTCTACCCGCCCCAGAGCCACGCGATTAAAAAAAAAAAAAAAAGCAGCCCTTAGCCCCCTCCTCCCCTTTCCTGCTTCTGCGAGAACTCCCTCCCTCCCTCCAGCTCCGCCAGCCCCGGCGCCCCTGCCCTGGAAGCCGAGCGGCTCCGCTCGCATTTCGCCGCCGCCTCCGCCTCTCGCAGTGTTGCAATATAGGGGAGAAGCAGGTAAGGGGGTGGCTGGGGGCGCCGCGGGCCCGGAGAGAACGAGGGAGGAAGGGGTGGGGGGAGCTGATCGGGGCCGGGGCTATTTTCTTTGGCTTCCTTCCCTTGACCGTCCCAAATTGCAAGTAAACAATACGTCGCCTTAGATAATGCGTGAGTCCGAAACTACCCGAGGCCGGCCTGCGAGCTAGCACGGAGGGCAGCCCCGGGCCGCCAGCTTTGTAGCGGTTCCTTCCTTACAAAAGGGTTCTTGGAGACGGGGCTGGTGGGGACCCTGGAGCGGGCTGGGGGCAGTTCCAGTTCCTAAAGGAAAGGCAGGGGCTGCTTAGATGAGAAGTGGTGTGTGCGTGGGTGGGGGCGATAGTCGTGACCCCCCCCTCCACTATTTGAAACAGGGACCGAAAAGCTCTAAGAGACCAGGATCCGGCATTGCTGATTCTTTTTAAAAGAATTCCTCTTGGCTTATAAGTCTTTTGTTCCAATCCAGGAGAAATCCGGTGAATCACCTAATTAAAATCAAGACATGAATTAAGCATCCATTTTTGTACTACAAATGGCCAGCGCTACGTTTGTCCCTCCCTTGGTCTCCATTAAAAAACACCAGAGACGTTGTTAAAGGGGGGCAGATTTTGCCTCTAGCTGCCAGCTCTGCTTTCTATTTCACTGACTATCCCAGGACCTAAATTGCTTGGCTATGTAATTACTAGAGTATAAGCCTATTTAACTTAAAAGCTTTCTTTTTTTTTTTTTCCAACTCTAAATGAAACTTGATGAGGGCCCGTCCTTAGTTATCAGGGGAGTCAGTTTCTGGTCAGTCCTCTTGATTCATCTCTTTTAGATTTAATCAGCATTAAGGTATTGCTTGTCCTTAAGAGCTTTAGCTAATGGGGTTACTGGATGCTTTTCTCAGTGTAATGTTTCCTTTTCAAAAAAAATATACATATATATTTACCTCTCACTAAAGATGGGGGCGGGGAGCAGCTTGGAATCTCCTCCCTCCCCCTCCCATTTAAAAAAGGAATTCGGAGCGATTAAAACGTTGGGGTGGGGTGGGGGGGCAGTTTAAAGACCTGGGGCAGGAAATGCAGATTCATTTGGGTCAGGGCTGAAATTGTAACAAAAAGCAATTCCTCGAGTAAATGCATCAGATAAATCAATTTACATAAAGGTATGATGCATTCGGATAAATGCAATGCTAATGGGTTTTAGAGCGGCCCTGGTTCCAGACTCTCAGGGTTTTGTTACAGCTTAATTGGTGCAGTTCTTATTCTGGTTTATTGTGCGGTCACTGGACACACGTTCCGGGACTCTTTCGGAGGAAATGTGTTTAAAATCGGCCTATTTAAGGAACCGGAGTCCTTCTTTCGTTCTCTCTCCCCGGTTCTTTGCAGCAGTGAAGTTGGGCTAGGGACAGACAAAGTTCGCCCTCTCCCTTCTGAGGTAGCAGCTGAATGTCTTGAGCAGATAGCTGGGAGCCTGGGGGGGGGGGAGCCCACACTCTCGCCTTACAGAGGACAAAGACAAAACAAGCTGCTTAATTGGCAGTAAATAACTTGATCTTTTTATAGAATAAGTGACTGGAGAAACACTAGGACTTTATTGGACTCCGGATTGGAGGCAACAAATTAATCGGTTTAAGCTAAGCTTTATAAATTGATTCCTATATTAGACCCCAGTAGAGAGAGAGAGAGAGAGAGAGAGAGAGAGAGAGAGAGAGAGAGAGAGAGAGAGTTTAAAAGCAGTTTTTCGTGACATCAAGACTGGCTTGAATTTAACTTGTGTGTGCTTCTATAGTGCCTTCTCGTATATTATCTATACCCCCCCCCCCCCCCCGTGGAACAAAGCTCTCGCATTTAAATTGCTGATCAAGGGCAGATTAGCGAGACCAAAGTGGAGAGTGTTTGTATAGGAAGTTAACAGGCATCCTAAAGTTCAATGATCTATTATCCTTGCCTGTGTCCTGAAAACACTCATTGATCTTCAAAATGAAATGAGATTTGGAACAATAATGGGAGATGGCGGTCACCACAATGGCATGTGAAAGGTTCTGTTTAAAATACGAAAAACCAGTTTCGCAACTTTACACCCAGCACCCCCCCCCCCACTCGCCACCTTGCCTCCCCTCCCACCACCTCCATCTCCCCCTCGGCCTTTCCCTTCCTCCTCTCCCCCTCTCCTCCCCCAGCCCTGGCCTTGCCGAAACCCCAAACTATTTGCAACTTGTGAATTGCAGCCTCACTTCCCTAGGCAGAGCTCGGGAGGGAACGTGGCTGCGGCGGGGCGGCCACCTCCAGCGGTCCGCGGCTGGCTCGCGGGGCTCGGCGGGGGCTGGGGAGGGGCCGGGCGCGGCGGTGGGTGGGTTTGACCCTCATTTGCTGGAGGCGGGCGGCAGCGGGAGGAGCGGGCGGAGGCGGGCTCTGGGAGGAGGGGGAGGAGGAGGAGGAGGCGCCGCGAGGGGTGGAGCGCGCCACCGAGCCTAGCTCTCGGAGTTTTGACAGTCCCCGAGCTGAAATTGTCAGCGGCGAGCGCTTTGGAAAGTTGAGAGCAGCTCGTGGCCCCAGAACAAAGCTTGAGAAAAGTAAACAGGCGGCTGCTGCCGGCGAGCCTCCCTCCTTCCCTTCTCTCCGATCGGCCTCCTTCCCGCCCTGGCCCTGCTGCTGCTTCTCCTGCAGCTACTCCGGGGAGGGAGGAGGGGAGCGCGCTGGCTTCAGGCGCCCTGCCTGAGCCTGACTTCTAACTTTTGCATCGCCCGTTTTGTCTTTTCTCTCTCCCCAGACCATGGTGAATCCGGGCAGCAGCTCGCAGCCGCCCCCGGTAACGGCCGGCTCCCTCTCCTGGAAGCGCTGCGCAGGCTGCGGAGGCAAGATTGCGGACCGCTTTCTGCTCTATGCCATGGACAGCTACTGGCACAGCCGCTGCCTCAAGTGCTCCTGCTGCCAGGCGCAGCTGGGCGACATCGGCACGTCCTGTTACACCAAGAGCGGCATGATCCTCTGCAGAAATGACTACATTAGGTAAGTCGGCTGCCTTTCAGCCAGATGGGCTAGCCCAGCAGGAGCAAAGCCAGGGGTTACCAGGGGTTTAAGGAAGGAGCAGACATCTGTGGGAATACATGACAGACTTCACTTAAAAAAAAAAAAAAAAACAAAACGAGAACTCTCTAGTTGGCAGCATTTAAGGGGCTCAAGAAAGCGTGTGTTATTTTACAGTATTTGATGCCAAACTCAGGATAAAAACTCTGGTCTGGTGGTTAGGTATACAAGGTTGAGCACCCTTTGGATTAAATTCAGCTTGGTGTTCAGGTTAAGAGTAAGGGTATCCAAAATGTTCAGGCGCTTTCTCCGAGCTAGGCGGGGACTCAAATAGATGCTCAGAGACAAAAGGTTTACTTAAAAATAAAAGTGCAGTTAGTGAGAAATTATTCATCTCTAGTGATGGCTAATTATGATATTTACGTAAGCACTTTTCAACTTTTTTGGGCAGAATGCTATGACTCATTCTTAGTGCTCCTTGTGAGAAACACTGATTACCGTCAGTTTAAAGACTTGTAATTCTTTTTATAGTAAATAATAATAATATTAATAAAATAAAAATGAGACCTAGTGGTAGTGTTTTTCTTCATAGGCTCGCTGGTAAGGTTTGGCATGCTCTCTGTTGGTGTGTGGCTTTTGGTGGAGAATTTGTGTGTGCGTGTTTTTCCCCCTTTGAAGAATATTGAGGTTTGAGTTGTTGTTGTTGTTGCCATTTGTAGCACTGGCCTTGATCCCCAAAAGAGAGGATAGGATTATGCTAATCTAGCATTTTAAAGCAATGTATAGGAACAGTCGTATGTCCTTGTAAGCAGTCTTTCCCAACAGCCTTCAGGGCAGCTAATGGAAAGAATTCAGGAGGTCAGGTGCCTATAGGATCTTTTCAGGTGAACTCAAGCTACTTAAACTCATTAATTTGAAAGGAGGCATTTGAAGGATTACACATTTAATTTGAGTAAATGGTTTGATAGACTGACGCACATGAATGCTTCTAGGGTGTTCTGTTTCAACATCCAGTAATTAAAAAAAAAAAAAAAAAAAACCACACACACACCAATACCACTAGAGAAAAAAAAATAACACTATGCTTTATAGAATTTCCTTCTATTTAAGTTTCTGTCCCGAACCTTTGTCTGTAAGATGATTAGTAGAAAATTCAGTTCTGTCTTCATAGAACTGGTAAATCAGTGGATGGGATATTTTATTCAACGTTTAACCCTGATGTGGTTTTACGTTATCTATGGCTGGTGCTGCCCAAGATCCCGGTGCAGTTTGGTGCTGAGTATGGGTGGGTATGCCTCCAGTGGTATCACAGTAAAATGAGGTTTGGTTATTCTGATAAGACAACCGATACCCTCTCTGCGGGCATCTTCAGTCAAGTGAAAGAAACACGGGAGAGGACTTTTATTTTTTAAATTAATATGGCTGCATTAATTTCACTAAGTGTTCTTTTAGAAGTAAGTGTTGGGGAATCAGCAGGGGCTTGGGTGTAATGCTTTCTGGTTCTCTTTCTGGGTAGTGCCATGAGCTTTGACGGTATTGTAATTGAGTGGAGACAAAAAAGTGTGCTAAGAAAGGATGGTGGTTTGAAGTGGAAAAATTGACCCTGCAGTTAAGATTTGGTGAATGGTGCAGTTGCATCTCTTCAAGTGTCTTCAAAGGGGAAAAAAGCCCATCTTCACTTCTGATTACCACTAATTAACAGGAGATGGGTCCACTTGGATTCCCATGGGACAGGTTTAGGCAAGTGGTTTCCTGAGAATGAAGTCCATTTCTTTCCCTATTCCTGGGGGCCAAATAATAAACGTTCTTTTGGTGTTTTCTTGGGTCAAGTAGAGGATGCACACACAGCTCTAACCCTTAGATAATCTTGGGGTCTTGCTTCTTTTCGCCCGTGAACTTGTGGACGTGGACGGGAATTAGCCTTGCTCTAGAACTAGATGCTACTCTGAGAAACTTTTGTCTGCCCGGGAGAGACAAATTCTAGTTCAGTGCCAAATGAATCACGGAGAGCCTCACACTGAGATCTGGGCCAGCCAAGCCCAGCTTCCTGCCCAGCGCCACAGATACCTGAAGTCATGTTGCTCTCTCTTGACACTTCAGGAAGCCAAGTGTGGGAAA